>NC_135502.1:89383323-89650823 GCF_052857255.1 Amblyomma americanum | reverse complement strand
TGGGAGAGCAATTTGTGGCTCAGGTAAAATCCACAAAGAAACATCATTGAGCAGACAAAGGAAGAGAAATGAGAGGCTCTTTGTCAGGGGAAATAATTTAATATGGAAGTATGACTTCATTTTGAGGTGCAAAAAAAGAAAGGGGATGCTTTCACCAGTTTAGAGGGAAATATTTTAGCGCGCACGGCTGCTGCTACAAATTGCTAGCCGGCGTGGGTACTCAAAGTGAGCGTTTGCTCACAGCGCGCGGTGCTCTGCCAAACAATACGGAAACAGATTTGCGCCCCGTTTATGCCAATAAATACTAGAACACCAAGCTAGTAATCCTTCACTAAGATATACCAACCCCCAACGAGCTGCAGTGCATACCCGCCCCTGTGAGTGCACCGACTCCAAGGCCTACTCACATGAACCGAATGACAGTCCATGACGCATTCTTCAGAGCCCATTACCCCGCCCACTGTGCTCACTGCACACGATCGCGATCCCATTGATCTGTAGGTATTTTTCGGTTATTACAGCTTATGACGGCAGACATTACCACGCAAAGCGATAACTTCATATAGTGGAAAGTTCCAATAGGCAGCCATGGAAGAAATCGGACAAAGCGTTTCATGACCGGAGACGAATTACGAAGGTAACTGCAGTCTATACTAAAACGGGAATCAATTTTCAGAGCTTCCTGGCTCCTAACTTTAGTGTCCTTACCTCCTTTTCTTTCCTTTCTTTTACTTAATCTTACGGCCTAAATTTCCTCGACACTACAGTCAGGACATCCATTACCCGATAATCACACAGACTCTGTTAGAGCAATGCAGATTGAAAAATCTTCCCTATTATTGTTACGACAGTGTGAGCCACAGCTAGTCTGAGCCGTGGGCATCTTGCCGGTCGCACGTTGGGGACCACGGTAGGCAAGCAGTTTTGCCGCATGCTACGTGTGCACTGGCGAAGTCAGTGAATGTTTCGGTTTGTAAGGACCCGCCGCGGTGGCTCAGTGGTTAGGGCGCTCGACTACTGAGCCGGAGTTCCCGGGTTCGAACCCGACCGCGGCGGCTGCGTTTTTATGGAGGAAAAACGCTAAGGCGCCCGTGTGCTGTGCGATGTCAGTGCACGTTAAAGATCCCCAGGTGGTCGAAATTATTCCGGAGCCGTCCACTAGGGCACCTATTTCTTCCTTTCTTCTTTCACTCCCTCCTTTATCCCTTCCCATACGGCGCGGTTCAGGTGTCCAACGATATATGAGACAGATACTGCGCCATTTCCTTTCCCCAAAAGCCAATTATTATTACTAATTATTTTGTAAGGTATTTACGCCTTAAAGCGGCTCAGGCTATGAGGAACGTCATGGTGAAGGGCTCCGGAAATTTCGACCACCTGGGGCTCTTTAACGTGCACCGACATCGCACAGCACACGGGCCTCTAGAATTTCGCCGCCATCGAAATGCAACCGCCGCGGCTGGGATCGAACCCGCGTCATTCGAGTTAGCAGCCTAAAGGAAGAGTTGGAACAGGAAGTTAAAGAAGAAGGAGCGAAACAGGAGCCATCGTGGCGTGCTCCGGCTTAACTTCAACCACCAGAGGCCAAGAAGAAAAACAACAACCTGAGGTTCTCTAACGTGCACTTACATCGTGCAGTACACAAGCGTCTTTTGTGTTTTCGCCCCCATGGAAACGTGGCCGCCGTGGTCGGGATTTGCTCTGCCGTACTCAGGCTCCGGACGCCGCAGCATGCCTTACCAACACTGAGTCACGACGACAGGCCACATGGGTGGGTCCGACCGGAACCTACCAACATGTTTCGGTGGGAAATTCTGGGGAGAATCTGCCATCGCTTGCCATCGAATCGCGGTTTTATTAATACGAAAGCATTAGATGCCTACGTTGACGCCGGAAGTGTCCGCAAAATGTGTCGCCGGAAGTTCGTCCCCTGTGTTGCCACTAGGTACGTGACGTCATCGGTTATATGACGTGAAGAGTCATGTAAGTCAAAGGACATTAGAATAATAATTACTGGATTGCACTTGCCTGAATAAAAGCGATATGCCAAAGCCTGTCCCTTTCCTCACTTTCTCCCTCCATTTTTCATTTTTTAATTTTCATTATTTGAAATTTTGATATGTTTTCATTGAATTTTTTTTTATATTTGTTTATTTTAATGTTACTTTTATTTTCTTATGTTCGTATTTGTTATTTCTATTTTTTACCTTTGTATATTTTTGTTTTTCGTTTTTCACTTTCTTACTGTTTTTGTACTAAGTAAGCCTTCGCACGCATTTACATTGTTTTTCATCGAATCAGTCACAGAAAACCTGCTTCAAACACAGCATTTATTTTTTTTAATTCAATATAATTCGTTAACTAATTAAAATTGATCAATCAAACTTTTCCGAAAGTTATGCAGAGCTCAGGCTGTCGCCTGTAGGCAATTACAAACACGTACCCGAACCCGCTGCAAAACAATATCTACCTAACTGGGTAAATCCCGAATCCTCCTCGTCGAGGTGGTCCGCCGCTCTGCACAACGACCATCCCCCCCCCCCCCCCCCCACACACACACACTGCTTTCGCATTAAAAATAACAAGAGGAAATTGCGGTTTCCTCTTCCTTTCTTTCACTCCCTCCTTTATCCCTTCCCTTACGGCGCGGTTCAGGTGTCCGCCGTTATTTGAGACAGATACTGCGCCATTTCCTTTCCCCAAAACCCGAGCGCTGGCGTGCGAGATGATGCGACAGCATAGCGCAAAATTTAGAGTGATGTCACGTCCAAAGCGAGTCGCAATTGCTGCCAGGTGGAGACAGGACAGAGCAGGAATGATGGAAAAACTCTTGAGGCGAAAACCGCGTCCGCCCAAGGGACGACGCTGGTTTGAGCAACAGATATTGGAGGCGCCTACTGAATCCCAGCGATGTCATCACTGGTTGATGCGCTGGCAGTATTCCCGAATACATTCACCACAATTTTGAGCAACCGGTCGTCGTGCGTGTAGTGTCATAACATTTCTATTTGCATTTAGCTTACATGTTTTAGTCATTTTGGAGGCTAGATTGTGACAGGGGTTCGGACCGATGACTTATGCACCATTAGTTACATGCTTTAAGACGCGGTAGATGTGTCCACCGAGATGTCGAGATTTGAAAGCTACGGCACCCTTTCCTTTCCTCAAAACACAAGCTTTCTCATTCCTCCACGTAGGCAGACTGCAGTGCCCTCAGAATTTCAAGAATATTTTTCTCTGAATTAATGGATGTCTGCAACTTGTTCAAGTACCCTAGGCTTTATAAATTCCATTTGTATCGAAACTGTGGAAGAAGAAAAACGGCAGTACAAATTGGCCGAGATCGGCGCCTATACGTGTGCTCAGGGCGGTAGCACTTGGGCACCCGGGCCTGTTAGCAGTAGCCCGTCGAGCGGTAAAGCATGACTGCGCTGTAACAGTTGTTGTAGTGCGGGTCTGTTTGCAGTACGCATATTTATCTTGATTTTCGTTTCCCGCTGTTAACTGTGCCTGAAACAGTTACATGTTGATAGATCGAAGATATATTGCCCGAATTCGTTACGCGTTGGTAGATGGACGAAATTTTATTAATCAGAAAGCATTACTAGGCTAGGTGACCGCAAAATGTGGAAGCAAAAATTTGGAGGATGCTTAAGCTTCGTCTTTAAGAGTGAGACGCGACAGCGCTCCCAAGGAGTCTACGGAACGCTAACGCCCGTTCGGCGCGACGCGTGGCCCGTTGGACAATTTAAGGAAAGGGCGCCTGTCTCACATATCTACATGAACACCCGAACCGGGCCGTAAGAGAAGGAAATTGAAATGAAAATTGTTTTTAAGGAAAGGAAATGACGCCTGCCTCACGTTTATCGCTGGACACCCGTACCGCGCTCCCCTAAGGGAAGCAAAAATCCCTTCCCTTACAGCGCGGTTCAGGTGTCCACCGAGATGCGCCATTTTTTTGCTCACGGCCAAAGACGCCGACGACACCGCCTTTTCTGCGACACGAGCTCCTTAAAGCTGTCGCGTTAAAATGTAAAAGATGACATCTCAAAGCTACTGCGCCTTTTCCTTTCGTCAAAAAGAATTAGCGGTGGCTTAGCTCTGGTATGCCTAGCATACGTAGTGAAAACTGCCGCAACGAGCAAGGCTTCCCTTTTAGAGCGAAAGCTTTACTGGCCGCGAACTTGCAATTTCGCCGAGGCGGCGCTCCGAGGAGGCACATGACGTCACAACGCGCGCCTCACCGCGGATATTTCTTTCTCTCTCTCTCGCTCCCTAGTCACTACTGCGCATGCGCCACCAGTAGCACCGAACAAACGGTGTTCCGCCGCTGCGCAGCGCCGCGCCTTTCCTCAAAATCCAACTTTAAATTTTCAGTTTCCTCTTTCTTCTCTCTCTCCCTCCGTTATCCCTTCCTTTACGGCGCGGTTCGGGTGTCCACCGAGATACGTGAGACGGTTACTGTGCCGTTTCCTTTCCTCAAAAACCAAACAAAACAAGTGAGCCGACGGCGTTCAAAAACCTAATTATTATTATTATTAGAGATCCTTGGCGTTGACAACTTTGCAAAGGCCATTCATTTTCACGAAAGGAAAGGCGCACAACCGGCTCCGTGGGTCAATGGAGACCTCAATCTCACTTTCATGTACGTGGCGTTGGTGTCCAACTGGAAAAGCCTGCTTTGATTGCGTTCCGCACTCAGGATAGGCAGCGCGCCCTCCCTGCCACTTTGGGAGGTGGCATGCAGTCAATGGTTGATCGCGAGAGATTGGTCACCAAATGAACGCTGTGGCCCAGTTATTTATGCAGTGCCGCATGTCAGCCACAACGCTGTCAGCGCTAATGCATTCAGGCCACATCTCTCTCTCACCACCGTCACATGTATCAAAGCACCAATAAGGCGTCCGCATATCCAGGGAGCCAGTTATGCGTCCTTTGCTCAAAGCCATCGCCGTGTAGAATATTGTCAACGCCAACGCCAATCAACACAATGAACGCCAACATCTTTCGCTTTTTATATCCTGGATTAGCTGGGCTAATCCACATTATTTTTTTGTAGCGTGACCTACGCTAGGTGGTGGTGGTTTTTATTAAATTATTAATAAAAAGGAAGAAAAAGATTTTTGCTACAATCGAGCATTTCGCGGTTCATGCGAGAGGCCAGTTGTGCGCATGCGCCGTTACGATAGCAACCGGATAGGAACAGTGGGTGCACCGCGCGCTTCGTCGCCGTTGTCGCCGCGGCCGCGCGCCCGCTCCACCATCGAAGGTGAATGTGACGTCACGCGGATGAGCAGTTGTGCGCATGCGCCGATACTATCGTAACCAGAGAGACCCCACACCTGCGTCGCGTTCGTCACCACCGCCTCACCGCACGCCGCTCAATCACCGGAACCGCGCGTCGTCGCATGCGCAGCATTGCGTATAAAAGGCGGAGATGTAATCGGCGGCTGTGTCGCAAAGCTTGATATGGATGCACAGAAGGGGAATCCAGCCGCTGCTAAACGGCGGTATGGACAAGAGAAACAATAACTATTCCGATCCTGAGCTTGTCGTCTGGAAGTTTGCTACTCAACAAACAGAGAATGAGCGTCAGAAGGCGAAGAGAGCATCGAGACGCCCGAACAGAGAGAGGAACGCCTTGCCAAACGGAGACGCCAGACTGCCGAGGGTAATAGACGCCGCATAGCCGCCGAGATGGAGCCCAATGTCGCTCATTGCTAAACACACAGCGACCACAACAAGCTCAGCCAGGGAAACGTACCTCTCTCTGAGATACATTTTGGATCTCTCTCTTCCCCCTCCTACACGCTTCAGAGTATCGGAACCCCTCAAGGGTTCGTCCTCTCCCCCTTCCTCTTTAACATCACCCTCATCCCCCTCGCCCGAAAATTGGCAACTATCCCCCACCTTAAGCACACTCTTTATGCCGACGACATCACACTGTGGACCACCCACGGTAGTGATGACGACATAGAGGACACCTTACAGGAAGCAGCCACCCTCTCCCAAACTTATGCACAGAACATCGGACTATCTTGTTCCCCAGAGAAGTCCGAACAGCTCCTCATCCGGTCAAAGAACCAACGCTCCCCCCGCTCCCCCATTGCCATCGAACTGAGTGGGGACCCGGTACCGGAGGTTGACACCCTCCGCGTATTGGGCCTGCATATCCAGAACGATGGCAAAAACACCACCACCCTCAAGAAACCCAAGCAGCTTGCACGCGCGATATCGCATCTCATCCGCAGAGTTTCGGGCCATCATATAGGCATGAAGGAGCGCGACCTCTGTCGCCTCATTCATGCCTTTGTCCTCAGCCGTGTGCTCTACACTACCCATACCTAGAACTATCCAAACACGACATAAATACTTTGGATGCCTTTGATCCGCAAGGCATTCAAAGTCGCACTTCATCTTCCCCTCAACACCCCCACAGACAGATTACTAGGCCTGGGCCTCCACAACACGATCGGGGAACTCGTGGAGACCCATCGACAGGCCCAATACATAAGGCTTACACAAACCTCCACAGGCCGGTATATCCTGGACTCCCTCGGAATCAGAATACCGGCCAACGACCCAACCTTCCTCCCCATTCCTCGATCCCTTCACCGAGAGCTGGTCATCAAGCCACTGGCAAAAAATATGCACCCCTCCCACCATGAGCAGCGCCGCAGAGCCCGTGCGAAGGCACTCCACCGAGTGTACGGCTCCGAGCCGGACGCCGTATGTGTGGACGCCGCCTGCACGGGTGACGAAGCAACCGCAGCCGTGGTGGACTGCTCTTCATCCGCCCTCCTCACACTACCTCTCCCCCTTGACACCACACCAGAGGCTGCAGAGGAAGCCGCCATCGCAATTGCCATCACCCGCACGGAAGCCCAGTACATTTTAACAGACTCTAAAACTGCAATTCTAAATTTTGCGCGAGGCCGAGTCCACGTCCCTGCTTTTGGCATACTGGGCTCGTCCGATGCACCCCCACCCCGCCATGTAGAGCTTATATGGGTGCCTGCGCACTCCGGGAATCCCGGAAACGAGGCCGCCAACCTTTTAGCCCGAGGTTCTTTAAACCGGGTTCAGGTGACCTCGGATCGGGGATTCGCGAGGGAGCGAATGCACTCGTTCAGCGAGATGACGCAGGCCTACAGAGCCTCGCGCCAGCTCTACCCCCCGCCCCACCGCTCCCTAGATAACAAACACGCAACACTCTGGCGCAAACTGCAGACACACACACTCCCCTTACCCCTGACCCTAGCCCCCTATCACCCCTCCTTCCCCACTCCTGCCTGCACCTTGTGCCCAGAACCATTCGCCTCTTCCCTACACATCCTCTCCCTCTGCCCGGCGGACCCTCCCCCGCGCGGCCTAGAGGACCTCAAGACCTGGGAGGACTGGGAGACCCTGCTGCGCCAACACCCTCTCAATGCTAAGGCCTCTCCACCGGCCGCGTGACGTCACGCCAAGGGACCGTGCAGGCCCCGCGCTCCGCGATTTCAGCGCGCCGCGCCCGTCTGCACTATTCGGGTACTGCCGTACGTAGCTGCCTTATAAGTGATTCCTTCATTTTCATTTTTGTCGTTGCTGCAGAAAAGAAATTCGCTAGTTTGTGCGCGCCTTAGGCTATCATTTTATCTGCTTTATATATTTTTTTTATTGCAGAACACCTTATTGTCAAGAAAGTTCGAGCTGCTAATACAGTTTTTTATAATAAACAATTTAGCATACGGCCGCCAATTTCGCATTATTGGTCATTATAATAAAAAATTGATTAGTTAATTTCAATTAATCATCTAATTATTAGGTTCTATCACGTACATGATGTCTGCCGTGCGGTAAAATCCATCCGCACAGACCGCACATGCGTATATCTAGTTGTTAAAGTAGAAGTTCGTGAACATTGAAAAAAAAAACACCGTCTACTGCGCATTGTGTTAGTTTTATTCTGTATTGTGTTTTGCTTAAAGCTTTCACACACAGCAATAATGACACTCACAATAATGTTGCGCTGTTGAGTATTTGTACAGCTAATCTGACCCTTACAATAAAAAACGACGAGACACCAGCAATGAAGTGTGCGCAAAGCATTTTTATTGCTTGGGAATAAAACTTACTTCTTAAGCGTTGCTGCTTTCCGGGCTGCGGCCTTCTGCTGCGCATTGTCTTGTATGGCATCATTTCTTAGTTTGCAAAAGTTGTTTAGAACAACGTTGGTTGCAACGCGTACTACCAAGCGCAGGAGAGTTTGTGCAGTGTGGCCATTTTCACATGTCTCAATGTCGTGTTCGTCCAGGAGGGAAATCGTCTGTGAAATCACGACACCACGTTGATTTCTACAGGAGAGAAAATCTTCCGCGGTTGCTCCAAAAGACAACTTCTCTGCAACTAGTTTAGTCATCAGTACCATGTGAACTGTGCATGGCTGGGGAAACTTCAGCCCTCCTCTCGACAGGTTAGCTATCATGGCAGTATTTTCCGCTTCGATCTCTCGATTTTCAATCACCAATGTGCTGAAGCAAGCAGAACATGAAAGCTTCTTTAAAGCAGCATGAGCAGCGTATCCTGCAATGTAGACAATAGCATCCATGTCAGAGTGGGCGTGTGTAATATCGTCGTCGCTGACAGCCACAGAAAAGTTGCATGGGACAAGATCCTCACTTACGTCTTCAAACTCTGTTTCCTCGCGTGGAAATGTCAAAAGTTTTTGAAGACGAAGCTTCTTCTCACATTCGTAGAGCTGACGCACGGAAATGTGGTACTGTGATCCTGCCAGCTGGCGGTAACGGCCGAACCGGTCTTCTAGCGCATCCGTCTGAAATTTGCCCAGCAGTACGTACTTGAAGTGAAGTTCTTCTAAGCAGTAGCGCGAGAGTTCTACCAGAGAATAGCATGTCAGTCGCAAAGCACTGTGAGTCTCTTTCGTCAGCGAGCCACTGGTGATGTTTATTCTTGCCCAAGCGTCCAACCAGTCCACAACGCCGCTCAGGAAAGCTAACTGTGTGTCATCAACAGACCTTACAGGGTCTTGCATGCTGTCCCTTAGCCTCTGGCCTTTGCAAGGGGTCTTAACATTGACTATTTGCCACCATGTGAGGATAACGTCAATGAAAAGAGCAGTCGACTCAGCTTGAGGAATCTTGAACGCGGAACCATGTGTCCTGAGGGCATTTGAAACAAACTGATTAATGACGTCGAGAGCGAGCTTTACATTTTGCCGCTCCATTGAGGTTGGATTCACGGCTTTTGCGTTCAGTCTGTAAGCAGCCTTCACAAGCGACGTCTTCTCTGAAGAATAAAGCTGCCGCACAGCTGCGAAAGAAGCAGCTTTCATACGAGGAGGCCCTTCGGGCATTGCTCCACTCAAGTCCATTTCAGGGAAATAGAGGCATGTTCCAGGGTTTTTCTGGTTAATCCAATTGTTCCTAATGCACTTCAAGAGATGCACAGGATCGACCACGTAGAAAAGAGGGCGAGCGTTATCGGCTGGATGGGGATAGACAATGCTCACCTGAGGACTTGTAGCAAATAACGACATCATCTTGCGGTTCAGAGCATTGTTGTCCGTTATCACAGCGATAATTTTGAGCCCCATTTTCTCAACATTAATGATTATGTTCTTAGCATGCTCGTGCAAAATTTCTGCGCTCAGTTTGCTCACAGGTAATATGTGAATGACGTCCTTGTTTGCAGAAAGGAGTGATTGTACCATGAACACATGGGCTGTTGTTGCTGGTTCCGTTGAATGAACCGACGATCCTACTATTGTGCCCCCTTTGTAGTCGAAGTATGGTTTTATGTGGATCTCATCGATCATCAGGGTCACTGTCTTCTCGTGGTCTTTCATTGATTTGACTCGTTCTCGGATGTAGGAGAGACAGTGCGGTTGATTTTGCTCCACAAGAGGGTCAGCTTTGTAATTTGAGCAAACACGGCGCAGTGTGGAAGGATGGGGCAGAATGATTCTTGATGCAGCTCTTGTGAAGTGATATGCGTGAGGAGAAATTGAATTCAAAATACTGGCGAATACCAGCAGCTCTGCGCTATACACATGCTGTTTCGCGAGGAGAAGCTCTATCTGCTCAACCAGAAATTTCAGCAAAGAAGACTGTTCTTTCGTCGTATCACTGTCCTCAATGAGGTCTGCAAGCAGTGAACCGACAAACTGCAATACTTTAGTATGTTTCGACTCTTTCGTCACCTCAGGTATATTATGCAAGCCTATCTCGAGTTCTTCTAGCAGCAAGGACAGGCTGGAGGTGTCGCATACTTGAGCTGGCAGAATCCTGCCTGAAGGAAGCGACAGAAGCTTCACTCCATTCAAGAAAACAGAAAGTGACAGATCAGGGAGAACTACCAAGGCGCATTTCACATTAGGTGAAGGATCATTCTCGATGAGAAGGAACCTAACGCACTGCTCATCGACAGAAACGGTCCAGAATTTCGTGTTGCAGATTCCAGGCAACTTAGATTTGAACTCCTCGTAAGATGAAACTTTGTTTCTTTTCTGTTCAAGCTCATTAGACTGAAGTGACTTCCTCATAGCCTCCTGCAAAGCAGCGTTTTCCCTTCTTGCTTTTTTCGTCTCTGGCGATTCACTCCGTCCAGGCGTTGAGGACAAGTATTTTGGGCAGTTTGGAAAAACAGAAGGCGCAGCATCAATCTTCAACTGTAGCCTGTCACGCTTCACCTCTATTATTTTCCCTGTCAGTTCATCTTGGTGTGACAACGTCGTAATGAAGTCGCCTGCGTGGAAGTGCAGTTCACACACCTGCACGAGAAAATGAAGCAAGGCCATTCGCCATGACTCTCCATTGCCTAAAACACTAAGTAAAAAGAGTCTGAATAGTGAACAGCTTTTACATATTTACACAGCTTTTACACAAGCCTTATGCACATCCACAGAACTAAATGCTTCCTGGACAATTCATACATAAGTGTAAGAAGTGATATCATTGCCTACAAAGACAGCATGCCTTTCCGGGAGCGACAGCTCACAACTAAGATAATTACCAGCGCCTATTAAGCAATATTTCAGTCTTACCCTCGAATGCTCTGTAGGTGTGAAATCCTTCCGTGGAATGGCTCGCAACCAGGCTTTTCTTCGTACTTCGTCTCTTGGGAAGCAATAAACACGTACTTTGGGACCATTCTGGT
Organism: Amblyomma americanum; assembly: GCF_052857255.1. NCBI lineage: Eukaryota > Metazoa > Arthropoda > Arachnida > Ixodida > Ixodidae > Amblyomma > Amblyomma americanum. Next base: position 89,639,666 of record NC_135502.1, on the reverse strand, counting down.
AGTTCCCGCGGCACCCGGGAACACAGCACCGGCCCATGTTTCACGAAGTTGCACTCGCTACACGGCAGGCAATCAGTTTCCCATTCGTGCGCTAGCACAGGTACGCACGCCACACAAGAAACGGCCACACGAAACAGACACAGCCGTGCGAGGAGCGAACGGAAATGCACCCAACGCCAGGCTGAAAGACTCAAGCAGCAGCTAGACGCTCACTGCAAGACTGCGTTCGTGTCTGTGCTTGCCCGGGCAAGCGCGAGCACATCGAGGGAGACAACCGAGCGGAGCGGAGCCGCGCTTGGTGAGCAGCCTGACCGGACACTTGGCGTGACGTAGCGCGTGTGGAAAGGAGGGCCTGGAGAGGCCTGAAGAAAGTATTTAGAGGGTGTTGGCTGCGCTCGGAGGACCCGGCCATGCAGACAATCGCCACCGGCAGGGCTGCCAGTGTTATGGACCTTAGGGACATAAACACTAGAGTGCAGTGGGGTCGTGCGGACACCCAGGGGCGTGCCCCCACTTCCTCTCCAACAATAAAGTTTTTTTTCTCTCTCTCTCTCTCTCCACGTATATCTTGGCATAGATGAGCTAAGCCACTGCCAATTTTTGTCCATCAGAAAAGAAGTTGCTCCCAGCCCCAAGCACGCAGGCAAGGGAGGCGGGGAGTTTCGCGTCCGCGGTTAGAGCCTGGCTGGCAGTCCTTGAGTGGTAGCGGCATCTTCCACCAGATGGATCATGGTGCGCTGGAGCTCGGGGTCCTGACTTCTTGGCAAGGTCACCAAGGCTTCTGTGCTATCAATATTTTTGCCCTCCCCAGGAGAATTTGGGCACACCCAAATTATGTGGTCGAGGGTCCCTCTCGTCCCACAGTGTGTGGCTCTATCATGCGGCCTCTGCTCTGGGTACACGTGGTATGCCCATACCGGGTTCATAAATGTATTACTTTGTAGCCGCCTCCACGCGACAGCTTCTCTATAATTTAATTTTGGGCCTGGTGGGGGTACCAGCCTATGTCCCAATTTGTAATAGTCAATAATTTCCCCGTAATTTTGCACACGCTCCTCTTTCCCCCTGTGCTCGGGGGGCTCTGCGGCTATCCGGAAGCAGAGAACTCGGGCTAGCTCGTGAGCTCATGAGGCGAGCGCTATAGCAACTGTCTCCGCAGTCTTTATGTTGCGCACCCGGGTGGCTGCCGCAGAGACTGGCACCACTCGGCCGTTGACCGAACTTACTGTCGCTCCCGTCCTGTAACCGGCTTCATCAACATACTCGACGTCCTCTTTCTCCATATTACCGAACCTCAGCTGTAGAGCTGTATGGAGGGGGGGGGGGGGGGGGGCACCAAGACGGTCCTTCGTTCCCTGTCGAATTCAACTTTCATTTTGATCCCTCTTCCGGGATTTATTCCAACTTTTGCTATGATTACCCTGCCTGCTTCCACTGTGCTGCGTCTCAATTTGAGACGCCCGCACCGCCTCCACTAGTTCTCACCACGTGCTACCCAAGCAGTCGCTACGTAGCAGTACCCATGGGTAGCCCTAGTGCCTTTTTTATGCGGCTGTGTTGCCTTCTCGCATCAAACGTTCTGACGTATCCTAAATTGTTCAAAACACAAAAGAAAATTGGTTTTTGAGGAAAGGAAATGACGCGGTAACTGTCTCGCATATCTCGGTTGACACCCGAACCGCGCCGTAAGGGAAGAGATAAAGGAGAGAGTGGAAGAAGAAAGGAAGAAAGAGGTGCCGTAGTGGAGGTCTCCAGATAATTGCGACGAGATGGGGATACCAGCCGCGGTGGCTCAGTGGTTAAGGCGCTCGGCTACTGATCCGGAGTTCCCGGGTTCGAACCCAACCGTGGCGGCTGCATTTCAATGGAGGCGAAACGCTGAAAGGGAGGCGAAAGGCGCCCGTGTGCTGTGCGATGTCAGTGCAAGTTAGTGGTCCCCAGGTGGTCGAAATTATTCAGGAGCCCTGCACTACGGCACCTTTTCCTTCTTTTCTTCCTTCGCTCCCTCCTTTAGCCCTTCTCTTTCAGCGCGGTTCGGGTCTCCATCGAGATATGCGAGGCAGTTATGACCTACGTCATTTCCTTTCCTCAAAAACTGATATGTGTCAGCCGAGATGTGAGACATACTGTGCCATTTCCTTTCCAGAGAAGCCAATGTTCAATTTTTCCATCCCCATCATGGACGTTGAGAATTTTTCGACAAGTTTCGAGTGAGGTGAGGTAGCGACGCCTCCAAACTGGAACGTGTGCGATTCACCCGGCCGTCTCAACCTAATAAACCCCGGGTCCTACTACACCAAGTTCGCATTGTGCGGGGAGCAGGCGGACCTGCGCCATATCGTGTGGACCTGCCAAAACTGAAAACCTAGCTATCCCAACGCAGGGCCAACTATTGAAGGGTGCTAGGCTGCCCTGTCCAGCTCTGCGCTCGAGGCCCAAAAGGCCCTCGTAGCAAGAACACATGGGCAGATGCGGCATCCGCTGCAGTCGCGAACTACGGACCGCCCCCACCCCCACCCCTAAAATCTCCCAATAACGTTTTTCATTCATTCATTCATTCATTCATTCATTTATTCATTCATTCATTTGCGTGTTTCCCCGGCAAACGCCCTCCTTGAAACATCTTGCGTTGTAAAAGGACACTAGTGAACGCGGTGTACACTCAAAGGTCCGTTTCCCTACAAACGCTGCACTCGAGGTGACCACACTGCATATGCCTATGGGTATGTGACCATATGTGTGCATATGCCTATGCACACACGACGGTCGATCGTATGACTGAAAAAAAAAAGCATTCGTGCATAAGTCGTCGATAGTGTAAGGGTGATAGGCACTGCTGGAAAGGCGTAGCGCGTTCTATTGGGCATCTTAATACATAGTGGTAGCCACACACTGGTATTGGCCAGATCTTCAGGCTGCACGACATGCGGCTGCCTTCGTCCGCTACCATTGGCGACATTGTCACCGCCATCAAAGACTGACTACGCCCACTGCATAGCAAACGCTTCTCCCATACCTCTCCAAGTAACCCTTGCCTTTGCCTGCTACGGCCACCCTTTGCCCGCACACTTCCTAAACTCATCCGCGCACCTAACCTTCTGCCGCCCCTTGCTATGCTTGCCTTCTCTTGGAATCCACTCCGTTACCCTTAAGGATCAGCGGTTATCTTGCCTTCGCATTACATGCCCTGCCCAAGCCCATTTCTTCCTCTTGATTTCGACTAGCATGTCATTAACCCACGTTTGTTCCCTCACCCACTCTGACCTCTTCCTGTCTCTTAACTTTGCACCTAATGTTTTCCTTTCAATAGCTCGCTGTGTTATCCTTAACCTAAGTTGAACACTTTTCGTTATCCGCGACGTTTCTGCCCCATAGGTGAGTACCGGTAAGATAAAACTATTATACTTTTCTCTTGAGGGATATTCGCAAACTGCCATTATGCGGTTACTACCTGCCCTAAGTAGACATTTTCTTACCACTTCCAGCACTTTACTACCTATGTAAACTCCTGTTCCCTTAAGACGATCTTAGACATTACTTTTGTTTTCTGCATATCAATTTTTAGAACTACCGTTCTCCTCTGCCCGTCTAGCTCATTGATCATGCTCTGCAGTTCATCTCCCGAGTGACGTAGCAAGGCAATGTCACCGGCGAATCGCATATTACTAAGGTATCTTCCATTTAACTCTGATCCTTAACTATTCGCAATCCAGGCCTCTGAATACCTCCTGTAAATAGGCGGTGAATAGCATTGGCGAGATCATATCTCCCTGCCTGGCACCATTCCTTACTGGAATTTTATAGGGGATGTTATGGAGGACTATAGTACCTGTGCAACCGGTGTAGATGTCTTCCGTAACTTTTACATAAGGCTCTTCTACACCCTGATTCCGCAATTCTTGTATGACTGCTGAGTTTTCGACAGAGTGGAACGCTTTTTCGTAATTTATGAATGCTCATGTCTAACATTCTTGGACAAAAATTTTGAGTGTTGGAAAATGGTAATGTACTGTTATGGAAGGATTGGAAGTAATGGTCCATTACTCCGATGTGTAGCAAAATTTTTCTTTTAAAGTTTCCATCACTCGCATCGAGCAGTTAAGACTACCATATAAAATCAATGGGGAACGCTCTTGACAATAGCAAAAACGTCAGTAGCAAAAAAAAAAAACATGCCTGAACACTGGAGCTCTGCGGATATAATGATTGATATAGCAAAATTTTGCAATATATTAAAAAAAATGCTTTCATGAACTTCTTAAGGCTCAAAAATACTTTTGTCCAGAATTGTTGGGTATGCTCTATTACTCGACTGACAGTGTGAATATGGTCTATTGTCGAGTATCCTTTATGAAAGCTTGCCTGATCATTTGGTGGATTGAAGTCGAAGGTTGCCCTTGGTCTATTAACGAATACCTTAGTAGATACCTCACAGGCAACTGTCTGACAGTAAGCTGATCGATCTGTAACTTTTCATGTCCTTGACGTCTCATTTCTTATAGATTAAGACGACATTAGCGTTCACTCAAGCTTCGGGTACGCTCCAGGTCATAAGGCACTGCCTATACAGGATGACTAGTTTTTCTAGCACAATCTCCGCTCCATCCATCAGCAAATCTGCCCTTCCCTTGCAAAGAGTCATTTAGACAGTCTATAGACTTTCCATAGACTTCTGTCTATAAAGTTTATAAGCTCTCTATAAAAAAATTCTAGAGAACAGTCTATAGGTAACACAAATCCTATCAACAGTCTATAGATTTATGGCAATAGACATTTAGTAGCCTTTTGTCTGTAGACTGTCCATAGACTATGAATAGAGGAAAACAAATATCTATAGTAAGGCAATAGAGTCTATAAAAAGTCTACAGACTGTCTAAAGACCATTTTTGTAAGGGTAATTGCCTTGTCCTCACCAGCTGTCTTGATTCATCGGGCACCATTGCCCGGCCATGCAGGAGTACTACTACCGCCGAGTGCTATACAGTAACTACAACCGATAGCCAGAGATGCTGCGGCAACGGCCGAGTGCATCCGGAAACAAAGCTACTGCGTATGCCATGGCGCTGATTCGCAACCCGTTCGGGGCTATGGCGTGGAAACGTTTCTTCATGTTCAGCGTGCAGTTACCAACGTTTTCCGCCCGGAGTTCGTTTGAGTTTGCCGAGGATGAGAGTAAAAAGTAGTTCATGCTTAATGCAACCAATCACGCGGTGCACTTGTCGAGCCTTGCTGCCGACGGCTGCTGAGGTCACTGGTCACGGTCGGAAATCCCGATTGGGGCTCCGCTGCAACATGCATCATAAGTGCCACCTGCTACAGGTCTGCCAAGAATGTGAATACTCGTGCCAACTTGTCCCAAGCCCCGCCGTAAGTGAGCGGCACAATTTTCTCGTTTCTCAAAGCGTTAGGAATCGAGGACAGTGAGCGGCGTGAGCCGCGTAATTTCGTCCTTGAACGCATTACACCTCGAGAATCACCGCGTACTGGACTGTTGCACCAGCGGAGCTACTACAGCGTGTATATACGGCACGCGGACGCAGAACGGAATACCTTCCCCACATTTTCCGACTGTTATTGTTTACCCAGCTGTTCTTTTCATTTCGCTGAAACACATGTGCGCTGCTGTCGTTTCCTATAGCTTTTGTTCATAGCATGAATTGCGCAAGAAAAAAATATATATACACACATCTCCTCCCCCATTATAACTGGAGAGTCAGCAGTGGAAGCTACACGGACAACCGACATTGCCCTTAAGTATGTCTAACGCTTCGCGATAGATCTGTCGACGCTGACGGCTGCAGTTTCGCGCTTTCACTAGAACATGCAACAAAGGGTAGAAATTGTTTTCAGCAGCAGTATTAACGATTTTTTCAGATACTAAAAGGGTGCACAAAAAAACGACAACTAAAACAGCACATAAAGAAATTTAGCACGGAACGAAAATGCAGAAAGGATAAGCACCCATACCGGAAGATGCACAGCGTGCTTATCTCACCTTTTCGATCATTGTGTTGCTGCAAAAATTTGACTGTGGCAGGCTTAGCAGTTGTTGGTGTAAAGGCGATGATGATCCATACAAGTGAGTGCTTACAAAAACGGCTGCTCTACTATTGACTTCGCACAAAGAGGCCTACTGAGAACGGCGGTGGTCACACACGTAATTTTTCTTAATAATAATAATAATAATAATAATAATAATAATAATAATAATAATAATAATAATAATAATAATAATTGTTTTTTGGGGGAAAGGAAATGGCGCAGTATCTGTCTTATAAATCGGCGGCCACCTGAACCGCGCCGTAAGGGAAGGGATAAAGGAGGGAGTGAAAGAAGAAAGTAATTTTTCTTCGAAATCGCTTTCCACGAGTGTTGCGGCTGTTTCTATACTTACCTCAGGTAACCGGAAAAGGCAACTAATCGGTGTTTGTTGTCTATCCTCTCAGTCAAAGTAGTCAAGCCTTGTCCGTGTCTAAGTGTTTGTGCTACCCCCTTTCGATGCCACAAGGTATCCGGTCATCACATTTCTGTTATGCAAATCAGAATGCGATTAATGAGCCCCACATTTTCCACCTAGTTGGCTTTACTTCACTTGGAAACCTTACAATCATGACTTGATATCAAATTCGAATAATTTTCGTCTTCGCTGCTACCTTCTCTGCATACCGATTTCGCCGCTAACTCATCTTACATATTGGAGAGAGGTGTACTCCACACGTGTCCACACCAGCCGCCAGAATTCACCATCGCTGTACCATATGCTAACCGTCCCGATTAGCTCAGTCGATAGAGTGACTGCCCCGGTGAGGCGGTGGCCCCGGGTTCGAACTCCGTTCCAGGACGACCTTTTCTTTATAAACGAAGTTTCCTTGGAAGCTGTATACCGTTCCTTTTGCAGCCGTATACGGCCGCGCTTCTGTAGACGTCAGTGAGAAATTACTCCCTTATTACTGATGAAAACATGTAAACTGATTCCTAAACGTCTATTTACGTTCAGTTTACATACGCAGAGGAACGGCAGATAGGTAGAGTTGGTATTTCTTCATAATTTTCCAACAGCACTTATCTCTCCTGATTCTGAAGCGCTGTTGGAAAATTACATAACTGCGTTTCAAGTGAGATTCAATGGGCCGAACTCAATTAATCCTGGTTCGAAAAGGTTTCCAAAGCGTTATAAAATTGTATATTTCGGCAAACAGTAATAACATCGCTTGTCTGTCATATATTCTAACCCTTCTGAATCGTCACACATCCACTCCAAGGTTATACTTTTAAGCTTCCACGGAACCAACAACACGAGCAACTTTCGTTGAAAAATTTTCGTCTGCATGAGCGCAAGAATTCTTTGACGCCTGATCAGGGTGGAAACCTTGCCGCGCACAGTATCCAACATAAGTGTCATCCATTGTTTAAAAGAAGATGCTCAGCTACAACAGGAAGTATTTGAAGGGGCGCAGATCGCAAGGTTTGGTAGTGACATGTGTGTCAGTACACTCTCGCTGCATCTTTATAAGCTAAGGCTTCTTGACGTAGCGTACAGTGTGCATCGTGTTTGTCAAATGCTATCTCCGAGAAGTGCGCATGCTAACCGACGTTGGTAAAGAAACCTTCCTCTCAATAAGCATCGGATGTAAGCCTCTGCGTCTACTGATCCGGAGTTCCCAGGTTCGAACCCGACCGCGGCGGCTGCGTTTTTATGGAGGCAAAACGCTATGGCGCCCGTGTGCTGTGCGATGTCAGTGCACGTTAAAGATCCCCATTTGGTTGAAATTATTCCGGAGCCCTCCTCTACGGGCACCTCTTTCTTCCTTTGTTCTCTCACTCCCTCCTTCATCCCTTCCCCCACGCCGCGGTTCAGGTGTCCAACGATTAAGAGACAGATACTGCGCCATTTCCTTTCCCCAAAACCAATTATTATTATTATTAAGCCTCTGCGTCTGCCCCGTCCGTTAGCGCAGCTTTATTATTGAAAAGTGTACCATCTACTAATAGTGATGAGTTGCTAATAAGCCCCGATCTCGAAAAGAATTTCGACGTCACTGACGCAGTCTCTGGCTGGCACAAACCAATAAGTATAATTACAAAGTTATGTTAATTGTAATAAGTTCTAGTTGCAAAACACCGAAAGAAAAGTATAATGCGGTTCTTGAGATCGATGCTTTACAAATAGACATTACTTGACCTGAACCTTATATTTTTTTCGTGTTGCAGCAACGTTTCAGTTAATCGAGTCAATGTTTCATGAATATAGCGGAAAGGTTCGACCCTTAACAATAATGATCAGCTTTTTGTTGAGCAGTCCATGAGAAGTAAGCCATAGGGAAATTATTACGTAGTCAAAATAACTTCATTTTATTGATGTCTGAGGGGCAATGGGAAATTGACACTCTACTGGCTCAACTTTAAGTGACCTGTAGGCAGTTGGCCTCCTCTTGATTCCCACCAGTAGAGAACGTTCTGAAATCTCAACGAATGAGCTAAATAAAACTGGAGTTTTTATTTGACTGGTATAGACTCTACAAGGACTCATTAAGCGGTAAATGGAAACTTAATGTGCGTTTTAGTAAGGGACGTGTACTCTCATTGGAGATGAGCGCCTGGTAGCTGCCGTCCCCTCCATTTGACAAGGAAGCTATAGAGAGGCGAGGAAAAAGGAAGCACCAAGTATTTATCGACCACTTTGTTTTTTTTTACAATAACGGTGCTGCATGCAGCTTACGTGATTTTCCTAATAGTCGCGGTATGATAATGTGACGCCTTGTAGGGCCGCGCCGGGTGATAGACTGCCTCCTCAAAGACATGCATGATTGTGTAGGGACACGCTGGAAGGTTATTCGCATCCCACAGAGAAACATCTGACGTCTTACGGGACGTGACGTCCCTCATGAGTCATAATGGACAAGACAACAGAAGGATGGTTTCGTAGGCCTTACTCCTTTTAAGGTACAATACCACCGACAAAGACACGACTGATTTTATCCAAATGCTTTGCCTGCATTTAAGAAAATTATTTGAATTTTCTAATGAAACCAAGAACAGTGCTAGAGCTTTCCTTGCCCCGTAAAGTTCTGAGTAAAATGATTTAACGGAAGCGTAGTTTATACATTCAGCAAATCAAAAATCAGTAACTGCTAATTCGCGGTGCCCGGGCCTGCATTTAACTTTTCTTTTCCTCAACGTGAGCTTCTTCTGAAATTGAAATGCTGTATGTATCATGTAATTATTATAATTGCACGTTTCTGCTTGAAAGGAAACCACGAAGAAATGAACGAATTTGACAAAGCTTATTTACTGCACGCATGTCTGTTAAAACTGAACTCTGCTATACGTTTTCTTTCAATCTGTGAGACCCATACATTGCCTTGATAATATCGCTCCTTGCCGATATGTATTTTTTTTTTCTGCGAAAAATGAAGAAACGGGACAGGGAATGCGTCTACAGTTTCACAGCTTAATTTCGTAACAAATGTTCGTTCTTCCCACTTTAGTTTTTCCCTTCCTTGCATGAGGATACTCTGTAGATTAGTGGCCATTCGTTTGGAACGCGCGGATCACAAAACCGTGACAACTTTGTGTACTGAAAAGGTACTGCGCTGTGAGAGCGGTATTCTGGGCCAGTAAACTTTTAACGTGCATGTCAGAATTTTGTGGCCACTGAGCATACAGTCGTGCTCCGTTAACGCGACCCCCGTTAGTTCTTCTGGGGACCAAACTTTTTCAGTGTATTTACGCCCTCGTTAATATGGAAACTCGCGTGTACGGACAATGGACAGGGTTAAAATGCAGAGTCCATTGGGGCCTATATATATTTGTCGTGTTATTATGAACAGCGATGAAAACAAACTTCTCGACTGCCCCAGCCACATCTTCCCTGTATTTTGAGTGGAGTACACTAGTAAAAGGTAGTTTGAAAGTGCAAAATCCTTAGGGCCGCTCTTTTTTTTCTTCTTTTTTGTGGTTTCATCTTCTGTAGTACCAGGTGCCGGTTCAGGTGCATTTACCGTACTGGATTGAATGATTTTGATAAAGGAAATCCTCACTACGGCTTACTACGGAACACTACGGCTTATGCTACGTTGAAAGCCACATTCAGCAGCTTTCAGCCGACTTAGCACAGATACGTATACAAGTGGTTGGTGGGATGTGAACAGTCTTCGTAAGACACGTCATCCCATCATGAGACAGCCTAACGCCCTTCTCACGGACCATATTCTTCTCAATATAATGGCGACCAGCATAATGCATTCCAAGCTCTCAAGATTTTGCACAATTTTCATTTCCCTATGCACCACTATGTACAGAAGGAGACCTTAATCATAAAGTGTCTTATCTCAATTTTCATTACTTTCATCTCGATTCGTTATTACGGATAGCTCGCTTTATAGACATCTTTGCTCTGCAACCAACGCATCCATATTAACGAGGCACCCCTGTGTACTTAACAAACGGTTCACTATAACGGATATCACAGTTATAAGCTAAGTTGAAGCGGGCAGGCCACTAGTTTTTAACTACAGAGAAACGAGCAACTGCAATGATTGTGACAAGCTGGGCTAATCAACTTTAAGGAGGCAGTTCACAAATTCGGGGCCAGAGATATACGAAAAGAGTTACTTTCAACAATGAGTGGACCAAGTAGGGCTTGTTGGTCTGAATAGAGCGGGTCAGCATCAGTTTTAACCTTTCCGTACTCAAATGAAACATGCCAGCCTGTCAAGCAGTTTCTCGTCAACTTTGAACTTTGACGCTCAGACTCCGATCTTATTCTTCAACATTTTTGAGATGTTGTTGTTGGCCTTGCGAGATGGTGTGACCCTACATACCTCTTACTTCTCTCTTCGTTCTTGCGGAGGTCGGTTGGGTAGAGATGTGTTTTCAGAAAGTAGCGCATTCATTCGGACCCGGAGCTCTGATAGCGATCTCGTCGTTTAGCTGCGATAATGTGTGGCTAGGAGCAAGTTATACACGGCGGTTGAGAGTAATTTACACCTGGCTTCGCGGCCAGTCGTGCAGGTGGGAAACGTGGCGGCCGCCCACAGCGACACTCTGTTATTTATGGCCGTCTAATTACGACAAGGGAAAAGAGTAACTGACAACGGGACGTGTGTAGGGTGCGATAAACCCACGCGGTTGAGAGCAAAGTGTGGAAGATCCGGACAACCTGAGGAGTTGCTTCCTTTTGTTCTCAACAAACTATTTTCTTTCCCATGCTTTCGGCAGTGAAAACATAAATTTTGTTTTTTTTTATTCCTTTTTTTCTCAACAAAGTATTTTCATTCCCAGGCTTTCGGCAGTGAAAACATAAATTTTGTTTTTTTTATTCTTTTTGTTCTCAACAAACTATGTTCTTTCCCATGCTTTCGGTACAAAACAAATTTTGTACCTCGCTGTTTTACGGCGGCTGGTGTGGAGGCGCGTGGAGCATATATCTCTGCAATATGCAAGGTGAGCTAATGGCGAAAGCGATATGCACAGAAAGTTAAAAAGAAGTAAGTAATTTATTCCTTTTTTGTTAAGTTATGCTAGTATGGTTTTCAAGGGAAGAAAAGCCGAACAGGAGGAAAGATGTGGGGCTCAGAAAATCACACTATAATTTGCATCAGAAAAATATGACCACCGGATGGATACTCTGTGGCATTGAAAGGCGGCAGCACAAAACACCTGGAGGCGGACACTGACTGCGGGGATAGACACCAAACACCGGTTAGTTGCCGTACCGATTACCTGTGGTTAAGTATAGAGGCTGACAGAACCGGCATGAAAAGCGATATTGGAAGAAAAATTCGCGGCAGAGTAACCTCGAAAGAGGATAATCTGACTAGCTCGAACGAGAATGACTAAGTTTTCGGATACGTGAAAACTGGCACGTACATGTCTTCTGATCAGTGGAGGCTACCAAGTTAATCGGAGGCTACGAAGATTAATTGAGGGACTTTAGCGAATACAACTAAGGCAAAGGTAAACCACAAATACAAACTTAGAGATATAAAATACGCGAGCAGAACAAAGTGAATTTATCACTGAAAGTCTCGCTGTCGTCATGTGTGTGCACTAGGGCGAATTGTTTCAATCTAAAAAAACAAAAAAACTGACACATAGGCGTTCACAGCCGCTTGGATGTTTGCGGAATTTCAAAGGCGAAGCCTTTGATCCGAAGGCCATACTAAACGCACTAAACTGCAGTCTTACTGCAGAAACCTCAATAAAATAGAGAATGTAGGCTATCAACAATTACCTTGTTAATGACACCGCGATCCGCAAGTGAACTGTGGCAATACCATTTTGTCAAAGCGGGACTTTCATACGGGGCTTACAAACACGCCGCCCGACAGAGTTCGTAGACTACAGAAAGGATAATCAAAAGCGGAACCGAATCGGCCGCCAGCCGGAACGAAGCTCGCGCATGCACGTGTAGCGTACTATTCACGAACAAGGGGGACGCAGGAGCTTGAAAGAGGCGGGGGGATGTTTGGGGGGGAGGGGGGGGGGGGGGGTTGATAGGCCCACCTACCGTGACGACGACGGTGACAGGGCGGAGGAGGCCGAAGGTGTGCGTTGCGCTGGCGTCGTCAGGACATTGTAATCCAAGGGGCCGATTGCGGCGCGCCTCGCGAACGGCGTGGAGCGGAGGTGAAGCAGTGGCGGCAGTCGCGTGCGCGGTCGACGACGACGACGTTCCCGGCGCTACGCCGGCGCTGCCGCCAGTCGCTGGTGGTGTGCGGCCGCCGACGCTCAGCAGGCAAGCCGCGCCGCGCCAGGCCATGCCGCCTCTGCGACTGCTGCTGCTGCTGCCGGTCCGCGGCGCGAGAAAGAACCGGGCACCTCTTTCCTCGCCGGGCAGCCTTCTTCGCTCCTTCCCTGCCGCTCTCGTTCTATCGCTCAGAGCGCTCGCGCACCGCGTCGTCGTCGGGGCGCGCAAGCGGCAGCAGCGCCGCTCTAATAATCGAATTCGGCGGTGGCGGCGGAGGCGATGGGAGAAGAGCCCAGCATTGGCGGAGCCTTTTTCCCCTCGGAAGGCGCGCGCGCTGCGGGGAGGGCGGCTTGCAGGAGGAACGCGCCCGCGGAAGCGGGGCGCGCCACGTGACGCGGCGCTGGCCAATCGCCGAGCGGCGGGCTCTTGCCGGGATGGAACGAAAGGTGCAATGATAAGAGAAAGAAGACTACCGGGGATGCCTTTGGGCGAGACTGGCGTCTGCGACGCCGATCCTGCAGCGGCGGCGGCGGCGGCGGCGTCTTTCTTCTCCGACGCTCCCCTGATAGATTCGGAGGAGGGCAGGACGAACGGCTCCGCTGTCAGCGCCCTGCCCTCCGGAATCTCCCTCGGCTCAGGCGCACCCCCGACTCGGAGAGACACGCGCTCCAAGCGGAGGCTGCTGGCTCCCCAGTAGCGCATTCCATGCGCACCGGCTGTAGAGCACCCTCCAGCACGCTTTTTGCCGCGTTAATTTGGTGCTTCCACCGAAGCTGCTCTGCGATGCAGACTGGTCTGTTTATACACCACAGCGGCTCGTCACGCAGCTGCTATTAAGAACTGGGGCCGCAGAGATACACCGGCAGATGGCACATAAAGTCCTCCCGGCCGGCGCCACAGCGCAAGCGCTGAACAAAACACTAGGCACAGAACCACTCACAGGAGCCACCAGTCCGTGGCGAGCGGAAAAGTACAGGAAGTGCAGATTGCCGCGTCACGTTCTATTCGCGTACCGCGAATGTGCGAAATGCCAACGCCCTTGGGCTCTTAATACAGGTACGAAGCAGCACTGAGTTTGAGCCGAGCAGCGTTCCGGTGGTTAGGTGATGCTGGTCTAGAGTTACGTGTTTGTGTCCATAGTAATATGGAACGAAAAAGTAGCTCCACTCACGCCTAATGTGCATCATTTTGTTTTCCCATTTCGCTAATAGCTCGGCTAGCAAAATACATGGAAGGGATAATGGGTCACGCTAGTTACGCTTCGTGGCAGCTGATTTTTTGTAGCACAGTTCTGTAGCACCCATTTTTAGCGAGACACAGGGTTTTCGTGCTTTAAAGTTGTTGATATGGCTATTGCTGCTGCCGTAGCAAGGACACCAACGTACAAAATGAATCAAATGAGCCCGCTGAAAAAATAGTGTCTGCTGCCTCGGCGCGGTACGACCTGCCCATTGCCACATTTTCTTCATTTTTTTTCAATATTCAAAATATAACCTGGCATTGTGTTAACATGAATCTTTTTCATTCTTTCAGTTTTATAAGAGATGGCTTTGTGTAAGCAACAACATGCATGGAATGTCATTTATGCATTTTGGCCCTAGCCATCTAAGTGGAAAGTAAACCTTGGCCGTGGACTCCTGATGGAACAACAAAAATACATCACAAAGATTACCAATATAACATTTGTGTGCAGCATATCCCTCTCTCTCTCTGTCTCTTTATCTGCAGCTGTGCAGGCAAAACCTGCCCGCTATTCCCCTCTTCGAACAAGAACACCAAATGTCTGTCCTTTGTCCCTGGCTCTACAAAGACGCTCTACGCGACACGTGCGCAGGTTCGCTGCACAGTTTAAAATGCTGCGCATATATTGCCGCGTTTATCTGATGCTGCAAGTTCTTGTGCGCCAAAACTCTTTGGGTCGTGTTTCTTTTGTCAGATGTTGAACATCGACGCAGTAAGACAGCATGTTGACGATTTGAATCAGATTGTTAGGCAGAGAACTACTCGGTCACTGTGCGGAACTTAACCGGAAAAGAGCGGTTAAGTCCCTTATGCTCATGGACAACAGAGAAATTATGTTGCGCACATCTAATTTCACGATGTTTTACGAATGTAGCCGTGAGTGATATTACAGGGAACTAAGTCTTTGAACAAAACTGTGAATTTTCTGGTTATTTCTTCGCTAAATTTGAGAATGACTTTTGGATATTGTACGCCAAGAGGAGAACTAGCTAAAAATACAAAAAATACAGCTTGTCATGCATAATTATAGAGTAATCAGTAAGTGAACACTCGAAATTTCTTCCCTCTTATATGCTTACGACTGTAGAGCTCTTGTACGACCTGAAGCCGGTTGAGATGACTCGTTAAACTGCTTTCGAGTGCGAATGAGGAGGCCATAGGTTGCTGCTAAATATTTCGGACAGACATTTTTATTAATGCAGAGGAAATATATGCCTCATTAGCACGAAAGGCGGCGTCCACCATGTAAGGCACGAAGTTCGGAGGATATGAGAACATCAACTGACGCGGCGCCAAAAATAAAATCGTGTGCCGCGTCATCGTGGTCAATGCATCTGCGCATGACCACCATGCATTTCTTGGACATGTGGATCATGACTTTCGCCCGCCAGCATCCGACCCTTGGTGGTGCCTGCATCATAATTCTACGTCAACATGTGCAGAGTACTCTGCACCGGGGCTCCAGATGGCGACACAGTGCAATCAAGCTGTAAGTAAGCTTCGCGCTGGCTTCGCAGTCACTGGGCACGGTACCACAGAAAGTATGCGCAACACTTAAACTGTACACCTACCTCGTGCCGTTCTACATGTAATGATTTCGCATTCTCAGATGTAAGCAGTCTTAAGCGTCTCTGCTGAATATTTAAAGTTTTTAGTTTATTTTAATAACATTACGCACAATGATTACACTCCGTTTCTCTAATAAAATATGAGACACTGCAGAACCAAAAGCTGCAGTCAGAGGGTGAATACAACAGCCGTCCGCTCCCTGACCTGCATCGGCGCACGGTTGCAGGCACGGCAGTGAAGTTGCGTAGATGTTTTTAGGGGCAAGCAGACTTTATGAATTCCTCCTGCGATTGCCTGACAGTATCACTCTTGCTTCATGCAAGTTGAGCTAGACAGAGCACACAAGGTGAGCGTGTTTGTGTGTGTTAGCTCGTCTGTGCGCATACATTCCTCTCGGAGTCGTGGTGAGGATGCCTTGGTGAGGCGCTCTTTTGCCCTGTTGCTCAAATGCTTAGGGGAAGCCCCCAACCCTTATAAAAATGGTCTATAGGCAGTCTGTAGACTTCTTCTAAACTATGTTGGTTCCCTATAGATATTTCTTTGTGTCTACTCATAGTCTACAGGCTGTATATAGACAAAAGTCTACTAAAAGTGTATGGCCATAAATCTATACATTGTGTATAGACTGTCTATAGGATTATCATCTATAGACTGTTCTCTAGGGCTCGTCTATAGAGATTCTGTAGACTTTATAGGCATAAGTCTATGGACAGTCTATGGACTGTCTAAGGAGGAGGGTGGAAGCTGGAGTAGATTTGTAATAAGGAAGTAATTACTCATTGGTATTCACCCGAGCGCAGCCACACGGATACAAAGGAAAGCTATACAGCTTTCTCAGAAACTTTGTGGTTAAAGAAAAATTCGTCCTTGTCCGGGGTAGCCATGTAGCTTGATTGCCTTGGGGTAGCCCTGTAGCTTGATTGCCCTCATCAGACCAGCCGTAAAATATTATGCAGATTTGTATTTTAAACAATATTTAAAAAAAGTAAATTAAACGCGTCACGCCTGCAGCCTTAGTGCTTTGCAAACAAGAGAGTACCCACTGTGCTCACATGTATACTCAGGTTAGCAAGAACTGTGTAACAACAGGGACGCTCATGAGCAGGCTTGCTGTCATAATAATCATCATCACTGGTCTGACTGTGTCCACTGCAGGACAAAGGGCTGAAGGTCCAAATCAGATTTATGCTCCAAGCGGCCAACCAGCTCCCAAGTTTTACGTGCTTTGCCGCGAAATTATTATTAGTTTTTATTCCAGTAAACTGAATCTGAATTTTGATTTAGACGCGCATTCTATCAGGCAAGCATTTCACTAAATAGGCGTCATGAGACTTTGTTTCATTTTTCTGTATAGACGGAGATATCCGTAGCAAAGAGCGTGGAGAAAACTAATACAAGGACTAATAGAAGAACTAATACAAGAACGTTTTCAAAGCCCAAGTTTTGCTCAGATCCGACAAGGATGTGCAAGGAAAGTGGCAGTCGGAAGGGGCAAGACGCGATCCTCTCTTAAACACGCAAACAGTTAAAAAAATGTTTTTTATCAATGTGATCTGACCTTAATAATAACAAAAGAAAAGGTTCACCACAAAATTTCCTGTCAAGATTGAACACTGACACGGAACTACAGGAGGGGTGTACAATTTTCCGCAGGGTGCGCGTTAACTCTTAATTATACGATTTCGTCCGGTGAAGCTGGGACAACAAGAGAGAGAGAGAGAGATCATTTAATCTTTGTAGCCAGCAGCCGCAAACCTATTCCCTCTAAGCGATGAAATTATACGCCCAACACGCAGAGACGCTATTCTTTCTCCTCAGCGTATATATAGCAACACAAAAGCAGCAGTTAGCGCATAAGATCATGCAGTAACGGATTCTCAGGCTACTCGTATTTGGCTGAAAATGCTAAGAACAGCTAAATGGCTATTCAGTAATGCGGAAAACACAGTCAGTTTTCGCAGCGTACTCTGACAGAAGTCCAAACAGTCATGAGCATGACTCCAAGACGCTTTGCTAATTGGAAGTGAGAACATAAAACTAGTATCCGCACAGACGTAGAATAAGATAAAGTAAGCTATATTACACGAAGTATTGAAAATGACGCTCAGCAGGATGGATATTTAGGCCATTCGGTCTGACATGCTGAAGAATAAAAAGAAGCGTATATTGAGACAGGACTTGGGACACGGAAGTGGGCACTACAAGAGGTAACTAGCAACCAACGTTTATTACAAACACGATGCAGCAAAAGTGTTCTTTCAAATAAACCTCATTTGCTAGTTACTGCTCGTAATGTCCACTGCCTGCCTGCCTTAGTCTTGTGTCCAAGTTGCGGACCTTTTTCTTCCCAAACTAAAGATAATTATTCATGTGCAAAAACAAACGGAGAGACCGAGCATAAAGGGTTGAAGGCGACCAAACAAAGATAAATGTGCGTAACTAGGGAGCATCTTTATCATATTCTCAAGCAAAACTTGCCGCCGTTCAGCCTCCTTCCCGCTGTACTTTCGGCTATAATACACCCTGTTTCAGAAGGAGCGTTGCAGAATACTTACGTGACCTGCAATCACAATTCAATTTTTGTACTCTGCAAGTCTACATTTAGCCATTCTGTCCTCGTAGCAAGCGATAATTAAAATAATTGTAGCATCCCTGAACTGCACCGCAGGCCGCGGATGATGGGTTAGGGGAGGACTTAAGATCAATGTCCACCAACTGATGTGCTCTAAATTGGAACCCAATTTTAACACGCCGGCGTAACCTCCATCTAAATAAGCAACCCCCACGTCGCTGTCAGCAGTAGAGATCCACAGCCACCAGGTCAGAGCCACTATAACGGCGATACGTTGAAACACCTATCGAGGCAATATCGATGCATAAAACTTCCATGACCTTTAGAGAACCAAGAACTCCTCGTATATTATTAAGAGACCTAATATTACCAGTTTAGTTTTAAAAGCGGTGTTGGTAAAAAAGAAGTATTAAGGGCTTGCCAGTCACCTACAAATCAAGAAAAGAAAAAGGGGAAGGCGGGTGGGTGGAGCTTAAATTTCCTCTTCTTGACCTCGCATTTCATTTTAGCGCTTTACTCCAACCCGCTCACTAATTTTTGGGTACGCGGTTATAGTTATTAGGACGCGCAAGTGGAGAAGCACTCGGCCATGAAGAAGGAGTTCGCGTAGCTCATAAATACCGAGCCTCTCGTTACCCATGGAAATCCGCTCGCGTGGCCTTCGCGATGCGGCGGCTCCGAGGTGCGCCAAGAAGGGCAACGAACGCTATGCGCCCTAGCGAAGACTTAACCTAATCATCAACCCGCGCATGCAGTGTACAAAGGCTCCTGGTTCGACGGCGGCGGCGTTGTCGCCACAATCGCATAATTAATCGAACCCCTGTGCACACCTACGGGGCACTCGTCAGCGAATAATTACACCTGCAGAAGCCAGTTCGCAGCCATTATTTCATACATTATGCAAAGCGACGCCAGGGAGACGCCGCATGGCTTGCATGGCGGAAATCATGAGCGAGCATCGCGCCCCCTCGGGCACCTCTGCGCGCACGGCTCCTCGCCCGGTCCCGCGCCGAAGAGGAGTCTCGGAGGCGGCAGCCTCAGGGGAAACGGCACGAAATCATCCGGCCCGGCGAGCCGTCACGCCGCCGCACCGCTCCCGTGTGCTTGCGTGTGTATGGCTTGTTGAGCTTACGTACATGCTTTGCAGCCGCGGGCGCCCTCCGCATCACGCCTTTTTGTGGACAGGGAGGCTTGGTAGCGTCGGCTACGATGAAGGGAACGCAAACGTGTTTTGGGGTACGCAGAGCCTGACGAGATTTGACCGCGCCAAGCAGAAGCATCAGACACGAGGAGCACGCAGCCAGCGGTCCATGTGAAGCATGGTTTGTGGACTGTGGACCACAGGCTGCATGCAGCCTGTGGTCCACGGTCCAAGTGCAGCATGCAGTTCGTGGTCCGCGGACCACGAGTTTCATGCTGATGATGATTGCGGATTTTTATGGCGCAAGGGCATCTAGTGCCAAAGAGCGCCATGACAAAAGGTATTTTCCATTCTCAAGGTAGGGTCAAAGATCACTTTTACCAAGCATTTCACACTGACGAAGCCGAGCACCAGACCGGGGGAAAGGTTGTACCCATTGTGTCACCGGTGGGTACCCGGCTGCACTGGGGATCGAACCCCGCATCTCCTGCATGCGAGGTGGACGCTCAACCACTTGGCCTGCTGCGGTTCTGGGGGCTTCATGCAGTTTGTTTCCACGGTCGGTTTGTTGCGACGCTATGGATCATAACGCATACACACTAGCCCGAACCATCACCTTGTTAAGACAAATTCTCTGACGTTAAATTTTCGCATTATTCATCTTTGGTTTCATTGGTGCAAAGCCCCGAAATCCATCTTCTTCTCTTTCTCCCTCCGAGCCTTGAAACTATGCTTGGACAGAGCGTACACACTTCCCCGCGTCCTCGGCGCCCAGCAGCTCGGAGGAGCGCAGGCCCTCGCCTTGAGCCACCAGGCTGTCTTTTTCGCTTTTTGCCCTGTCGCTTTTTTTTCCTCCTCGTTGCTTTTTCCGGGTCGTGGCTGCAGCGTGGAAAACGGCCAGGTAGATCGGCGGGTGCCAGCAGCGCGCATTTCTGGAGGGAGAGCCCCCACGGGGTGGATCAACAACCTCTCGGAGGAAACAATTTAAATGAGCCGGCCGACGCCGCCACCACTGCTGCTCGGCTGAAAGCTGCCAAGGCCATGGTCCTCGCAGACCACGCCCACCGCGCGCAGGCTGACCGGTGCTGGCTTCAGCCATGGATCCTCGCGGGCAGCCGCCGCCCCTGGATACGAACAGGACCCCCCTCTGGCCAAAAGGGGGCCCGCAGAAGAAGAGGGGCCGGAGGGGGGGGGGGGGTGAGAATACCTGCTTTAAGACAAAGAGGGATCTCTCCTGCGGCGGCACTGCAATTACGCCACAAGGGCGCGCTCTTTTGCCTGCTCCCCTCCTCCTTCTCCCCCTCCTCTGGGGTAGGAAGTTATCCCCTCCTCACCCTCGACAAAACAACGCCCTCCACAAGGTCTAGAGGCATCCGTCCTTCCTTCCTTCCTTCGTTCCTTCCTCCCTCCTGCAGCCTCCCTTCCTTGGGGGTTTTGCGCATTTATTCATATCAGGCGCCCGGCCGGAGGACTGGTTGCGCCAACGTGTATAAGCATTATACATAGCCTCTACATGTGCTCGTGATCTTGCGCGCGCGTCCGCACGTGCGGCCAAAGGCGATGGGGATGATCAACGTAAATGTGCGATGCGCGCATACCACTTCCACTGTTGATCCCTTGCTTTAACTTTCTTTTTCGCAGGATCACTCTAAAGACAAACAAGTGAGTAAATAAGTACGAACAACAACATGCCGGATGCGTTGTGGAGACGAGAACAATTGAGCTGGTGTTGGAAAATTGGCGAAGGTCAGAGAGGCGAAAAGAGAGAGGGAAGGGGAAGATTAGAGGTTGGAGGATACGCTTAGATTCATTTATTTTTTCTTTGATAATATCGCGGAGGCGCGGTGATTCCAGTGATGCGTGCCGCACGCGAACACACATTCTGTGTGTGCACTGTGAGGCAGTGTTTAAGCGGTCTGAATTTGTTTTCTGGTATCCTGAATGGAGTCGAAAGTGCATTAGAGCAACGAATTCGAAAAGCATTGAAGTTATCATTATTATTCATTTTTTTGTGGGATTTTGATTGAGAAACCGTGAAAAGGGTGAAAAAAGATGAGTATAGCGCCTAAAACTGTGCGGCGCAGAACAAGACCAAGGTCCAAATGGGATATTCATTCTCGAAAATAAAGACAACATTGTGGCAAAATTGTATCAGGTAGGGGGAATCTTTTTACACTGGTCCGGAACGTCCCAAAAATACTGGTGGTGCTGGTTTGGCTGCGAGCCGTCAACGTCGCGCGGATCCCAGAAATTGAAACAAAAAGGCGAGAAAATACTTTTTACGCAAATCTTCTCTTGCTGTAGCTCTTGAGGTCCCCCCTTTTCGCCGATTATCTCAATAACAGTCCCAGACATTTTCGTACCACAGACTTATTCTTCAGCTCGACAGAATAGCGCGACCTTTTGTTGAGAGACATTTCTCGTCATTTTACGCGTACATAGCACTCGTAAGAGCACCAGCGCAACAGACGAGTCTGATAACACTGCGCAAAGCAGGACACTTAGTCAGCTTTGTAAATGCGAAGAAATTTATATGCTTTCCTTATCAGCCACGCTAAGCCCAAGTACAGGCTGGACGTCGTTTTTTTTTTTTCGATTTCAGGTAATCAACACGGCACACGCTACCTGAAAGTTGAAACCAATTGAGCTTGCAGTTATTTTGCAGCGGCATTCTTTCCACGTGTCTATTATCCAGCTTCCTCTGTTTCGACACGCTATATTGCGCACAGATAAAGCCAAAAATTCAGTGGCGCCATCTCGCGCAGCTATTTTCCCGGAGATCGCGTAAAGCCCGGGAAGAAGAAAACTGCCGTCTCCACCACCATCTGCAGCACTGACCGGGAGGCCAGTGGCGCTGAGATCGCCTTCATTTCCGCGTCCTAGCCTGAGGCTGCCTTACCGGAGCTCCACACCTTCGTACCGTTCCTTTTGCTTGTTTTTTTTTTGTACTTATCGCCGTTAGAGGACAGGCAATACTTCACTCCTGAAACGAGGTTCCGCCAGCTAGCAGAACTGTGATGCAAGTCTCATTAACGAGAAGCTTGGAACAGCTTTATAAACGTCCGCCGTATGGCGAAGTCATTTCCGCGGTTTCTGACCTCGGGCTGCAGTAGAGAGCTGGTCACTGTCATTTACAGGCTGCGTTAGCGCGGCCTACGAAAAGAGCTTATATTTGCATAGAAGCGAGGAAAAATGACAATGCTGTCGTTTGAAAAGCCGTAATAAATACAAGAAACAAATACGGTCTCTTTACATTTATATATGTGCGTAATGTAGTCCTTCCCTGATGCCAAATGTAGATGGTTATCATTAATTTACCAAGATAAGTTGTGTGAGCATGCTAAACATTGTCGGTTTAAGGTAAAAGTGAACAACCGGAATTTCCTAGACACAAGCTGCACCGCTGCCCAATTCGATTGTAATTCCGTTTTATAATTCGAGCATCACAAGCGAGTACTAAGCGTTTGTCATGCATGGGTATTCCGTGTGATATGGCGTGTTTTGTAAGCCAGTTAGGAGCAGTGGAATTTACACATATCTTTTTCGAGAGGGTGCGACAAGGAACCACTTTATAGTACGGAAAAAGTGTGATTTCTTGATCTTGGACACAGGGAATTCAAACGTGCTTTGGTTGCCAAGAGCCCACGATGGGAGATCATCAGACTTTTCGCTGTGGTGCCATCTTAAAGCCTGGGTGTGCTAGCAAACCACGTACGCTGAAGCACTTACGGCTTGTGAATCCTGCAGTTATCGCTGTGTCACCTCCAGATATCACTATGGTCCGTCCTGCTCTGTTGCGTTTGGATGCCTAGAGAAGCCATTCTCAGCTCACGTTGTTGTATCTTATTTCTATCAATCTACAAATCACATCCATACGCCTGCACCCATACAATTTCACACATATATATGTACATAAATGCGGGACATATATACCCATGTTTTACTACATTGTGTCCTGTAGTCCCATTTAAACATTACACCTTTAGCGGCTACACTCGACGGCGACGCGCTTTATAAGATATGAAATGGTTGATAGTAGACGCAACGGGACATGGGCTTATCTTTGTTGATGAGCGCTAGACCGAGAGGATAAACTTGGCTCTTAGAAAAGGGAAGTGTAAGCGCAGTGCGCTTCAGCAACAGTCGAAACATGGGCTGTCCTTACCTTCAACGGCAGTGAAATATTAGTGCAATGTTGGTAACATCTGAGAGAGTCTCCCCTCATTGGCACTTGGTAGTTAGTAATGTAACAGTGATACCGTTTAACAGCCGCTGTAAAAGATATATGATGCAATCTGTTGTGCCCATATATCGGCATAAACTTTCATGTCGACTGCATGGTGCACGGAGTCAGTACTTGGAGCTTTGCGGGATTTTTTTTTTTTTTTCACGAGAACAGCAATAGTAGATAAACTGTGTTTGATCACTTAACGCGCACTTCATGCTGTCGCACCTTCACATTTGAGGACTCCCGGCAATAGGCAGGGTCCATATGCCCGGCATTTTCAGCGCCGACCACTGAAGTGGGTGTCGGCCTTCTTCTGTGGACTTGTGCACGCACAATAGCCGGAAGGGCAAGGATATTAAAGGAAGTTGGGCTTATGACCACGAGAAACACCTCTGCATGTGGAATATATAGATACCAGTCAACTTCACTTTGCCATCAGTGTCTATCTAATGTCACAAACCGAGCACATTCCAAATGCCGAAAATGGTACTGCATCGACATTTACGTATACAGTACAGCCCACTTATGGCAGTCGCAGTTATAACGAATGCTCGCTTATAACGAACGAGGGCGATGATGCCGTAAAAACATGCATTAGAGAAATGGGGCTATGTCTCACATACAATGAAAAACCATAGGGGTGTACCTCAACTATGCCGCCCAGAAGAAAAACACACGCCTAAGGTGGACGCAGAGATTGAAGGAAAGAACGTGGAGATACAAAAGCGCAATAAAAAAGGTGAGACGCTGCATGGCCTGAAAGCAGCCTGTTAGCAGCTAGCGCCTCGGCCAGAACCATATATAGGCATGACCACTCTGGAGAGCATGGAAAGCGCAGCTATATGGTTTCCTTCGAACAAGCCGACGCGCATAACGAAACTTTACTCAGAAATAAGCGCCAGTTTTGTCGGACTCCTTATTTCTGGCTGTAAAATTGGAAGTCCCCTTACTAATAACCTCGGACGCAACGAACGCATTCCGCGCTACCGTCAGGTTCTCTATAAGTGGGCTCGACTGTATTCAACACCTTTGAATATATCTGGTACGCCCGTAAACTGGGTGGCGATTTACGCTAATGGAACCACACGTGCAAACCAAGCAATATTGTTCGTTCAGCTAAGCGTCTTTAGCACACACTCAAGTGTTAGAGGGCTAAACGAAACATTTAAACATCTTGAACTATCCTGCAGTAAAGATTACGTCAGCATGAATCATTGCGAGACGGCACGGTATGATATATAGTACGGCACGGTACGGTACGGTGCGGTACGGTACGGTACTGTATGGTATGGTATGGTATGGTACGGTACGGTATGGTACGGTACGGTACGGTGTGGTATGGTATGGTATGGTATGGTACGGTATGGTATGGTATGGTACGGTGCGGTATGATATGGTACGGTACGGTATGGTATGGTATGTTATGTTATGGTACGGTACGGTACGGTATGGTATGGAATGGTAAGGCACGGTACGGTATGGTATGGCATGGTATGTGGGGCTGTAAATGGGCTATGAGAGACGCCGCAGCGGAGAGCTCCGGCATAATTTCTACCACGTGCACACTGACATCGCACAGCTCGCCGGCGCTATTGCATTTCGTGTCAATTGAAACACGGCTACCACGACCGGGATTAGCTTCCGCGATCTTCCGATCAAAAGCAAAACGCCAGACACTGAGCCACAGCGGCGGGTAATGAACGCGGGACGACTACGGATGGAGTCGAGCAATCGCAGGCTCGACGTGCCTCCATCCAAGCGCACACCTCATTCATTCTAGAATGAAGATGCGTCGACCCACGTGCGCCAAATATAGTTTTCTTTCATAAGACATAGCTCCAATATTCCTGAATACCTTTCGCAAATGACCATGAACGTGCTTCCTTGGGGTTGTTTGCATAAACACACATGGACGCGATTCACTTGTTTCATGATGGCGGAGCCAAGAACCTCGACACGCTCGACGCGAACTATATTAAAGAAACGCCTTAACAGAAAGGGGATCACTGCAGATGGCCTTAAATTTCAACACGTGTATCACTTTCCTTTGATGCTATACCGAGTCTCTCTCATACTAAAAACACAGGCGCCAACTGCAGCGCCTGTGTTTGCGTCCTTTCCTTGTCTTGTTCGTCTTGCTACTGCGCTAAATATACAAACGATACGCAGCAAATTAAAATACGCAAAAATATGTGACACGTGAAATAACTGTACGAGCAAAAAGTGCATCCCCGAAGTTAACGCAAGTTAAAACTTACGGAGTGTCTAGTGTGTTCCGTCAAGACGGAACTAAGCTACTAAGTTCTGTCCAAATGCAGCTTTTGCAGGCACTGCAGTTCCGTACATACTAAGCACCTAATTCCGTTTAAATACCAACCCCTGTTTAATTCTGTTTGAAGACCAAATGCCTGTTCTGGAAGCATTGTAGAACACTGTATCCTGGTGTCAAATGTCCTATCATGTTTTGATCAGACTAGCGTCAGTACATAACATCACAGCATCTACGATGGTATTTTGCTGCGTATTTTTGTTTTGATACCCTCTGAATATAAAGCAGTTAGGTTTAGTTAAGTTAGGGTAGGTCCGCTGTGACATAACTCAAGAGGCAGTACATACGTGGCTGTTCTTTCTGCACACAACTAACTCCAAGAGCGGTTATTATTACTTTACTTTCAAAATACCTACTGTTCCACCCAGACGAAACAATATTTGTCCTATTAAATTTCCAGGTGCCCACAAAAGTTTTAGGAAGGCCAAAAACAAGAAAAATCTGAACTTCCTCACAGTGCATCGCTTGCTTCCTTGGACGAAACATGTGGCACGTAACCTATGCCTTTATTGTACAGGTATGGGGTTAATAAAAACAGCACGCTGTGCAGTTGACGAATGGGGCTTATTTCTATTTCAGTGTAACTTGGTATGCATATGTGGTATCATAGGCCTCCGATGCCAAATATCTGACGACAAAGTCGATTTGTTCTATTACGGCTTCACTGCGTGCCATGTGAGAACAGGATTGGTTTAGGGGGGTTTAACGTCTTCAAACGACTCAGGCTACGAGGGACGCCGTAGTGAAGGGCTCCGGAAATTTCGACCGCCTGGGGTTCTTTAACGTGCACTGACATCGCACAGTACACGGGCCTCTAGAATTTCCCCTCCACCGAAATTCGACCGCCGCGGCCGGGATCGAGCCCGCGTCTTTCGGGTCAGCAGGCGAGTGCCATAACCACTGAGCCACCGCGGCGGGTCCATGTGAGAAGTGATGACATATTGAATATTGGCACAAAACTGCGGACCGGTTTCCACGCAACAGCACGTACACGATAAGTGAAGCCCAATGAGGCAGAAATCAGTCTGGAGGGAAAAAAAAAAAACGCGGAAACGCTCGTTCGTAGCCACATAACCTAAGCCCTCACCTCAGCTCCATTTGGTGCACATTGGCGCACAGAATTTCTGTGCACCGTTTCTCCGCGGTCCTTACTTAACGACCTAGCCCCCCTTCCCCCCCACAATCTTTACGGCCCCCATCTTAGGAGACACCACAGATGGCATATTCACTAGAACACTACGACTGATTGGACGCCCGTGCTCTTCACCTGCCTCCACTTCCTGCGTATACCCGCTGTGGACAAAAAAAAAAACTATTTGAAAAAGTTGAAAACGCAGCGAGGTTTTCAACTACGCAACTTACAATTAGTGAAATCCACTCACCAACCAGCCTCAGGGAAGGGAGCATCTTAATTTCATGGCAGTATAAGCATATGCAACCACGAACTGAAGAGGCTCTGCGACTTCCCTATAATAATGATAATTGGTTTGGGGGGAAAGGAAATGGCGCAGTATCTGTCTCATATATCATTGGACACCTGAACCGCGCCGTAAGGGAAGGGATAAAGGAGGGAGTGAAAGAAGAAAGGAATATAGTGGTGCCGTAGTGGAGGGCTCCGGAATAATTTCGACCACCTGGGGATCTTTAACGTGCACTGGCATCGCACAGCACACGGGCGTCTTCCCTCCATAAAAACGCAGCCGCCGCGGTCGGGTTCGAACCCGGGAACTCCGGATCAGTAGCCGAGCGCCCTAACCACTGAGCCCCCGCGGCGGGCCGACTTCCCTACACGACTTTCAAAATGCTCTCCTTATTGATAGACTGCGCTTCCAGGCACAGAAGGAATTGAACTTTGCAATGAGACACTCGGAGTGCGCTAGGGCTTTGCACTGAACCATTTCCTCTTCATTATACAGTAAACATGTCCGCACAGACCAGGTTAGTGAATACGTACCTTAGAGTACAGTTTAATGTGCGCTGGTGGGATCGTACTCTGTTCAGTGACTAAGGGGAGTGAAAAGGCAAAGTTGGGGAGCCTGGAGGAAAACAACAGAATAGCAAAGAATGGTAATTAGAAGCAAGACAGAGTGCACGGTTTGGATATTTTACATGCCGAGACCTAATGCTACATACAGGACAGCATAACCAAAAGAACAACGGGTTTCAAGTACCTTGGCTCGACAACTGACGAAGACGGAGACACGGCAAGAAGAGTCACCCGTAGATGTTAAGCAGGACGAAAAAAACTGGAAGGCTGTTGTTTCACGTGTCCTTTGTGGCAACGAAATCCCTGTTAAGCTGAAGGGCGATGATAATAATAATAATTGGTTTTGGGGGAAAGGAAATGGCGCAGTATCTGTCTCATAACGTTGGACACCTGAACCGCGCCGTAAGGGAAGGGATAAGGAGGGATACAAAACAGTAATGAGGCCAGTGATGCTGTATGGAACCGAAGCGATGCTCCTAATAATAATAATAATAATAATTGGTTTTGGGGAAAAGGAAATGGCGCAGTATCTGTCTTATATATCGTTGGACACCTGAACCGCGCCGTAAGGGAAGGGATAAAGGAGAAAGTGAAAGAAGAAAGGAAGAAAGAGGTGCCTTAGTGGAGGGCTCCGGGATAATTTCGATCACCTGGGGATCTTTAACGTGCACTGACATCGCACAGCACACGGGCGCCTTAGCGTTTTGCCTCCATAAAAACGTAGCCGCCGCGGTCAGGTTTCAACCCGGGAACTCCGTATAGGTAGCCGAGCGCCCTAACCACTGAGCCACTGCGGCGGGTCGTTCCTCCTAGAGAAAGCCAGCATACAAACAATGAAAGCTGTGGAAATAAATATGCCGAGGCGGTCGTGCGGAGTAAGAAAGGACAGAGCTCGTAAGGACTACATACGACATACGAGGAACTGTCAAAGTAACAGGTACTGAACAAAAATTCAAGAAGGTAGGTTGCAGTGTTTTTGCCATGTATACCGAGGAGGGATGACGAGCACATTAGAAGAGCGCGATGAAACTTGAATTCGATGGATGGAGGCTGAAGGGACGGCACAGGTGGCAAGGCGAGGGGGAGAAAATAAAAAGGTTAAGAAGCTGAAGAAGAAATAGGTTATGATCGGATGAGGTGGATGACGACTCATCGAAAACAGCAACCCGTGCAAAAATGGGAGGTATCTGAAAAGAATGGGACGAACAAGAGAGGTTGCTTCCACGTACCGAATACTGTACCGCATGCGTCTGTACGTAGGGCAACTTCAACACAAGCTGGGGCCATCGAGCGACATAATTACAATATACAGGCAAATAAAATGTACATACATGGCATGGTTGGGATGGTGTGGAGGTATAAATTATAGAAAGCAAAATGAGGTGAAAAAAGGAGCGAAATCGTCATGAAAGGCGCTTATTACAACGTCAGAAATATGAAAAAAATAGAAAACTTACCACTCGCTGGCACCTAAAATTGTGCACCTAAAATCCAGTTGAACTAGATTGTACAACAGTCAGCGATAGCAAGAGAGAATAATAGCAGAAAGGGGCAAGGAAAAAAAACACACAGGATTGTGGTCGTCAATTCGCTTCTGACATTATCAGCGTTACCTATGTTAAGTGCATTATCAGGAAGACCATTTCAGAGTTCAGATGAGACGTGGCAGAACTAATAAACTAGAACTTTAAAAATTAAAAAAAATACTGGTGATCACCTACTTGATACGTAAGTAGTGCTGCAAGGAGAGCTTTGCGCACTATCAAAAACCGGCCCTTAAGATGGGGTTCGGACGTTCTAAGACTATGTTAGCAGTAAGTAGTAAACAACTTCATTCATCGTAAAGTGTGAGAAACGGAATCAAGGGATATTCGGATTAATTAACGTTCATGGTGAGCTTTCTTGTACACTGGAAGTCGGGTGGCTACACAGCACAGCCTTGCAGCGACCTCTATAACTATAGTCCTACTTTTACGATAGCAGGACTGTAGTTATAGATTCTGTCGGCCGCAGTTTTGGAATCTGTCCAGGCAGTCAGTGCGTAAGGCAGTGTTCGGGGAATTGGTTTTGGGGGAAAGGAAACGGCGCAGTATCTGTCTCATATATCGGCGGACACCTGAACCGCACCGTAAGGAAGGGATAAAAGAGGGAGTGAAAGAAGAAAGGAAGAAAGGGGTGCCGTCGTGGAAGGCTCCGGAATAATTTCGACAACTTAGGGATCTTTAACGTGCACTGACATCGCACAGCACACGGCCGCCTTAGCGTTTCGCCTGCATCGCTAAGGTGCCCGTGTGCTGTGCGATGTCAGTGCATGTAGCAAAAATCGTTGCTGCATTGACCACACGTTCATTCCTAAAGTAAATAAAAAGAAAACAATTCAAAATGTTGCAGCATTTTTTTTTCCCGATACAACTTGAAAGGCAGGCCGTTGCTTGCTCACCCATGAGCTTGTATCCGCCATAACAGTGGCTGAAATGAGCGTGCCGAGAGTACATAGTTTGCGCGAACTCAACTGCGTGCAGCAAAGGTTTGACTCGGTCCGACTTCCCTAACGACCCAAACCAGTCGCCTCGCAAATTGCCGTCCAAATGAATTGGCAAGCAGGTTTCACTCTGAAGAAGTCCTGCGAAGCGTATATAGCTATATTGAAGGTTCAAAAACGGGAGGCAAAAAAAAAAGTGAATTTGGTAGTTTCGGTGGTTACATTTCATGATGCGACAGCGACTGAAGTTAATTACCGACTCGTTTTATTTCGCATCAACCCTAACCGCGAGCTCTGTGCTATCCACTCTTCCGCGGGAGGTTCATGTGGGAGCGCAGATTACTTTGTAGCCAGCGTCGCACGTTTCAGAGATAAGCGACGCGGTCGTAAAAAAAAAGGGGGGGGGGGGGGGGCATAGAAAGCGAGGCCTCCAATTGTCGGTGCAGACACCTGCATTTCAGACAGACGCACACAGAGAAAAAAAAAACACCCACACACACAGCCAGTATATACGGTCTAACGAGTTTCACAGGACACACGTGGACACTGTCATTTGTTTCCGTGGCGTGTCATTAACGACGGAAGAACCAATTGCCACTTCATTTGTACAAACATTCTCCACCGAGACAACGAAAGATTCAACTTTCGATTTATTCCCTTCTTTCTCCCTTTCTTTCCCAGGCCAACCCCCTCTCCCGCTTTGCGCGTGCTTGTGGTACCCTCCTCCTCCGCGCCCCATTCCCTCTGCCACCCCGGGACATGCACTTCCACTCAAAGAAAGAAAGAAAGAAAGAAAGAAAGAAAGAAAGAAAGAAAGAAAGAAAGAAAGAAAGATGTGGACTCCAGCGAGATCCAAAACCACACGCACAAGAGGGTGCGCTATTACGCCGTTTCTCTTCTCACTCACTCGTCACTCTTCCACGCACGTCGGAGATCCGCAATCCGGCGGTGCTGGCGGTGTGCGTTGTTGCACACCGCCTCGTCGGCAGGGGCCACGGGGCACGCTTTTATCACCCCTACACGTCCCGCGAGCGGAACGCTAAACACCCGGAGTGCACCCGCGCCCGTTGCGGTGAAAGGCAAATAAAGAAGTAGAAGTCAGGAGAGAAGAGGAACTTAACGATCGGCCATTGCTATACGGCCTGCCGCCGCCACTGCCAGTGCTGCGTGGTTGCATGCGCGCCACTCTCGTGGGCCCCAAGCGCTCGCGCGCACTCGAGAAAAGGAAAAAAAGAGAGAACATCAGAGCCGGCCTCGTCGTCGCGCCCGTCCCTTTCTCGATAATACTACGGCCGAGGCGCTCTGCTCCGCTTCGGGGGCACCCCCCTCCACCACCCTCCGGCGTTCTTTATTGTTATTCCGGTCTCGCGATAGCACGTGACAACGATCGGCCGCGGCGACCGGTCGCTCGCGGCTGCCGCCGAACACAGAGCTCCTCTGGCTCCTCCCGATTCGGGCCCAGAAGCCGGCGCGGTGCGGTGGCGTGCGCCGGAAGACGTCACCTTCTGGGCCGCGCCGAGGCCGATTCACCACCACTGTCGCCGCTGCCTCTGCTGCTGCCTGCCTGCCTGCTTGCCTGCCCGGCTTCCAGAGATGCCGAGATGCAGCCCGCCAGGCTATCCGGTCGGTCTGCTCGAGCACGCGCACGCACTCAACGGTAAGGAAAGGCTACCCCCCCCCCCCCCCCTACCACCCTCCCCCAACTTCGTCGCACTACACACCGGGGCTTATTTGCGTGGCAAGCGCTTGGGAGCTTATTAGGCATGCGAGAAGTGTGTGTTGTTGTCCCCCCTGTGGAGCAGATCTCGAGGAAGAAGAAGAAACTACAACTGCCCAATGAGCGCGCGCGAGACGTTACCTCGGTTCGTTCGTATACTTGCGAGATCCCCGAGAAAAAGAAGCTGCCGGAGTCGCTTTTCAACGGCCGGTTTTGCGGCGCCGATGTTTCGCGGATTCGTTAAAGCACTGTTTTTGTCCGGTGCGGCTACCTCACCACGTCCAAGGTCGCTTCGGCTGTGAAGTTGCGAGACGTGCAGGTACTGGTGATGTTCGTGAATCGATGGGCGCAATGCCCAGCAGTTTGTACATTGTAATGCGTAGTACCCTCGACCTCGTATGTTAAAAGCGCGCGGGAAAGGTGTGAAGCGCATTTGGGATGCAACCGCAACGGCATTAATACTCAAGAGACGATGTAACGGCGTTTCCTATGCAGTGACACGCTGTAATCTCGAGGGCTATTTTGCATGCGTGCACGTGGCGCAGGCTGATTAAAATCGCGGCGCAATTGAATAAGGGTCGGCGATTGAGCACAATGATTAATGTCGACAGCACTTGACTGGATTCTTTTACGGCTAGAAGACGGTAGCGAGAACGATCATATGTGGGGAAAGGTGAATTACAGCCATGGCTGTCATGCTTCAAGGCTGGCGCTGAAATTTCTGCACATGCGAAATTTCGTCATGAAAGGAACGCTGTCTTGCGGCAAGAAGCTCAGAAATATTACTCGCCGAAGACGGATACCGATGTAATTTTGCGAACCTCCAGACATAATGAAGCGCCACCCTTTTCGATCAATCCGAAAAACATTAGATTTGGCAAGCTAGCAGGAAGAAGGAGTTTTCGGCTCTGAAACGCTACGCTGAATGCCGCCCTGATTGCCCCGGTAAGCTGTCTTTTACAGCTGTCACTGCTCAAATAAGGCAGCATTTGGTAAGAACGGCGCTCTGACGTAGCTTCTAGCCTAAAAGTCACGTTCCCCGCTTATCGCCAACGTCTGTCACACAGTGCTATCTGCCCGCGGTTAGTGACATCATAATCGTCATCATCGTCGTCATCCCCATCAAAATCAGCTTATTTCAAACCGAGGCAAAAGGCCTCTTCCACTGATCTCCGTTATCTGCGCAAGCCTCAGCCACTCATCGAAGGAAAATTCCTAGTCCCCCTTTCCCCGCCTATTATTTCGTGCTCATCTTGTTGATGGTTCATTTTATTCTTTTTTTTAGTCCTTCAGAAGCCCGAACTAGATTTACTGTCCACGTTAACTAAGCACTTTTCTAATTCACTCAACATTTTTCTGCGTAGTGGAATTTCCTTGTCATTGGTGCTAAAACAGCTTAGCGTGCAAGCTTTGTTCGGCGGTTTCGCTGTTCGCTTCAGTAGTCCCTATTTATTTTCGCACGCTTTATAATAAACTTTCAGTAGTTGAGCGAGCACTGTTTACGTCCTACGTCCATCCCCTTCTGTGTTCGTCACTTTCAGGCTCTTTTTTTTTCCCTGTGGATCAGCAATCCGAAATGACTACATAGTATCCACCCCCTTAGTTTAAAATAGTTCCAGTGCCTGTCCGGGTAGTAGCCTTTTCTTCATAGTTTAAACATAACTTAGTATGCGCACTTTATTCCGCGGCTTCTCCACTCCTCGTGCGCTGTTCTGTTCCGGTTTTCCAATTTATTTTTGCTTGCCTTTTAACAAACCTATCTAGGCAATGATTTTGTCTGCTGTCTTCCAAGCTCTTGTTCGCTCTGGACCAATGGATCTCTTTCAATGGATCAATAACACTATAGCTTCCAGCAACAACTAGAGTTACGGACTTTTATCTATGAAGTACAGTTTGCTCTGTAATCCAGTGGAGTGCTCTCTTTGCGTATTTGCTTTTTTACATGAGACGCAGGCAAAATATCGCGATCGTGAACTCTAAGTCCTGAGTATTGACGATGATCGCAGGCGGCGATTGTTGCCAAGCGAGCGACCGTGGAGGCAATTTCGTCCAGAGGCCGCACGAGCCGGTAAAAACAGCCGAGGTCGATGACTACTTCAAGACAGACTAAAGACTCACTATTGCATGCCAAGTACTCGACACACTGTTTTGTCTGCCTCAAAATGGAAATCCCCATAGGAAGCTCAAAACACGTCGGGTGATCACATCGTAAAAGCCTGCGTACGCTGAGGACAGCGTCATGAAGCCCTGCGCTGTCACCGCTCAAAATTCCAGCACACCTTTAAGACTGTTCTCAGAAGATTAGTTAATGAATTTGCCACAATGAATTCGTGCCACAAGCAAAAATAATAGCACAAATTTGTTCGCGTTGTTAGTGGTGTAACACTGGAATGCATGGTTCTCACTCCCTGTTTCTGGTCAGGGAACCAGATAGAAGTAACAAAAAATATATAATAGGAGCTGATTGGTTACATGCTAGTGCACATAAGACAAGGCCTAGCTATACTAAGGCTAGAGTACCAAGACAACGTCTGGAAGAAAAAACTGGTCCTTCACTTCAGTCACTATAGATTAAACGAAAGAGAGATTTGACTACGCAAATGAATATTTCTCTATGGCCAACAAAACCAAACAACCAAAACAAACATTCATCTTGATGTATACTTAACTGCCAGCTGCACGCCACTTGCGCTGAAAGCATACATTATTGTGATTGTTACGAGATGCCTGGCACTAAGGTAATCTGTCGTTCACTTATATTTCCTCTGATAACGTCTGTGCCTCAGAAACGCATCAAAAAGTTCCGCTGCTAGAGCTACACTATAGCAAGTGCCCCGGCACAACGGACATCAGTGAACTAAAAAGCACACGTGCACATATATATATATATATATATATATATATATATATATATATATATATATATATATATATATATATATATATATATATATATATATATATATATATATATATATATATATATATATATATATATATATATATATATATATATATATATATATACGGAGCATCTGCAGCACTCCAGCATAGCGAAGAAAGGGCAGCGGACTTCTGCCGCACTCTTTGATGCGTCCGACCCCATTGTTCGAAGCGTGCTTGGCATCAAGTGCATCACGCCACGCAACGATTCTGTATGGCGGAGGAAGCTCATTTGCTCGCGGATATTGTGGAAATGGATACGCCCCCTGCGGCGAATCGATGGCTATCAGCATGCCGGCGGCAGCAAAGGCAGGACTGAGAGCGGGCTGGCGCAAGTTCGTCTAGCGCGACCGGATCCGCAAGGTGCAGTGGAGAAGGAAAGGAATATGAAAGGAATAAACACGCAGTGAATTTCGTAGCTTTCTCGCCATCGCATAAAAACAGAATATTGAGCTTCGCTTATGCACACGTTTATTTTTTTTTTAAGCTGTATAAAAATTGCAAAAAATTTATAAACGAATTTATGGCACGAGAGTTATGCCATATTTCATTGATCCGGAAATAAAACTGGCATAATTTTATATAGCTGGAGACAGAACTAAGGACGGTACGATTAAAGTTAACTCCGGATATCAGCATTCGTCGCTGCCATCAGCTGCGCTGTCACTAAATTCTCGCTGTGTTCAGCACTAAGCTGGGTTATTTTTTTATGCTTTCTATATACACACAGAGCTCTTCGTCAGCAGCATTTAGTGCCGCCATCGCGTACGCATGCTGCGATGCTATGCATTCGAAGGTAGGACGGCTCGGTTCGCGGCTAGATTCAAGTATAGAGCAGTTTGCATTTTCATGTCCAACATTCTGGGATAAAAATTTTGAAAATTGAAGAACTGTAAGACACTGCTATAGAAATATTGGATGTAATGGTCAATATTTCTGATATTTAGAAAAAATATTTATTCAAAGTGTTTCCATCGATCGCATCGAAGAGTTAAAAGTGCCTTTGAAAATCAGTGGGGGAACGCTTTTGACGATAGCAAAAATGTTAATAGAACAAAAATACAAGACTGCCGTCACGTGATCTACAGATATATTGATTGTTGTAGAGAAATCTTACATCGCATGAAAATATTGCGTTCCTAAACGGATTCCCGCTCAAAAATGCTTTAGTCCAGAATTGTTGGGTATGTTCCCGATGGAGGGCGACGTTACCGGACCATGTCTTGAAAAAGCTGGAAGAGACCTGGCTCTCGCTATAACCATAAGAAACCGGTGCTTAGTGACTCCTATAACAGCGTCCAGCACAAGGAATCCCACGTTTTGGTTGATGTTGCAAGCGTTGCACATTGCTGGCTCCGCCTTGCTTTCGGAAATTATAGAACGAAAGGATATCTTCAAATCTGACCGGGAAGTGCCTTTGTAGAATTTTAGTAAAAAGTTTAACCACAGATCCAAATCTAATGATAGTCCACAGAAGAAAAATAAAAGCGCATTAAGGGCTACAACATTACCTTTACTTCCTTTATGTTCACAAGTCTATAGCCCTTGTCGAGCTATTGTTGACAT
Organism: Amblyomma americanum; assembly: GCF_052857255.1. Lineage (NCBI taxonomy): Eukaryota > Metazoa > Arthropoda > Arachnida > Ixodida > Ixodidae > Amblyomma > Amblyomma americanum. Next base: position 89,603,199 of record NC_135502.1, on the reverse strand, counting down.
TTCTGGAAATTTTGAATTTATATACTTTACTTAAGTTCATAGAATCTGCACCTTTATATATATCAAGAAGGGCGAGATTCCCGTGCTTTTATTGACTACTAATTTATTTGTTAAATTTCCCGCTTAAAGACATGAATGATGGCAGTCAGGACTGAGAGACAAGAGTTGGACAGAATCTCAGTATTGAAGCTAATGCTTACGCTAATAATTATTGAGAGAATGAATTAAAAATGTTAATTTCCGCCAGTCGAAAAATCCACTAGGATGATTTGATGTGTTCTGGTGTGAAAGGCCAACTTTGCTGTTTTTTTTTAATATTCGGAGTTGATAATTGCAGCCCATTACTTAAGAGCCCCCTCACTCCGGAGCAAAAAACCGTTTTCCACAACACCAAGCCGAAGTATTTAAATAAGAAAGAGAACCAGGAATCCAAAATTGAATCTGGGTTTCCACCAACCAATTACGTACGTACGACAGACCTAAACGGGCGACTGTAAGTGAGAGCTTAGCTCATTAATTTTCTGAAATGACCAAAAGTCAGCTCAAAATTTTGTCTTTCGGCAAACACTGAGCGAATATCGACGGCCGTGCGTCCAGTGACGTCACACATGCAAGGTTGTCGGTAGAAATCTCCTCGATTGATGCTACGAAATGTTAAATAATAAAATTCCTTTGCGCAGCAAAAAAACGCCGCCCCGCTGCGAAATTTGGCACAAAGAATCAGAAAACTGCGCAGAACGTGCCGTGAAAGTTTCAGCAAAATCAGAGGAGGTAGAAAAAACGCCCGAATTGCGAGCATTTTCTAGTGTGGCTAAGGACACCTCATCAGCCTGGTGCTGCCTGGTATGCACACCGTGACGATCTGGTAGATTCTCGTGTGCACTTGAGAACAGCCTAGTGCTGTGAGGAGTGAGCCCTTGTGCTGTCTTTAGCATATACCGAACCATTTTGTGCACTCTGGCGTGCACGCCACACCCATCTGATAAATTTGCCTGCGCCTGCCACACCAGTGTGACCACAGCTGGTGTGGCGTCGTCCAAGGGCACGTAGTAATTGTGCATTGCACATAACATGCTCTTATCATAGTGCTGACAAATGAGCTTGTGCACTGATCAATCCCTAAGTTTCTTAAAAGGCAATGATGTATTTCTTATCTTTTGGAGCATTACTGACCGCGGCGGTAGCCTCGTATAGTGTGAACATCCGTCTCGATCGTGGACAGGATGTGTGGGGATCGATCACTAGTGCCGTTGGTGCCCACTGTTTTCCAAACTGCGTAAAAGCTTTCCTCTGGTGTGGTGCTCCGCTCGTATGGGGTGAATTACATAGGAGAATAGGCCTTCGATGCCACCAATGTCACGCCAAGAAAAACGTCAGCGGTAGCTGGTTTCTCAACACGTTAGCACCACGGACCAACGTTTGAAGAACAGAAAAAAATTAGAATCGTTTAATTTTGAGAAACTATGGTGCCTTTTACGCGCAACATTTACTGCATATAACATACCTTACCATTGTAAAGTATAAATGGAGGCGCATCTAGCCTAAAAGACCACAGCACAAAAACTCCAGGGCACACTAGGCTGGCTGCGCCAGTGGGTTAACACCAGTCATGTCTGAATATTCATCGTGGTGCTAGCAGCAGACACGGCTTGGTGGGCTTTTCTATAGGGTAACGATGTGACATCGCCGGTCGTTCTGTATATCTGCATAAAAAAAATGCAGAAAACTTTCGAAGCTTACGACGGGTGAACGGCGCAGGTGCATTTACTGGGTGATAGTTGCGTCGGGTAATATACCGTCCAGGTTGGACGTGCAAACAACAGAAGTGGGAAGGGCGGTATATAGTTTGAAGTAACGCTAAAACAATGACATGAGTCGCCGTTGTTAAAGTGTCAGCAGATTAAGGGTGCTCCGTAAATATGTTGCGCTGCAGCACATGTATAGCTTTTTATTTACAGAAGGTCTCCTGAGTCAACGCATCGTTTAAAGCTTTGCCCCGCACCTATTGCAGCGCTGCGGAAGATTTTTAGTGCGTTTCGACAGTTGTACCCTTTAAACCGCTTGTTCCACATGCGAAGCTTCACAGAGAAGGACACTAACTGGCGACGGTATGTTTTCATGCTACAAGGCCTCATCGAATGTTCGACTGTACACTCAAATTTTAGGGGCGGCTATTCGGTGATGCCAGCAAGACGCGTTATAATTCCCTTCTCGGTCGCTTTTGAGTGCAAGTGGCTATATGCCGTGTTGAGGCGCAGTTGCCAGAGAGCACCTCCTTCTTCGCCTTACGAACAAAACTTACGACTGAAAATGAAGCAAAATCAATCTTCAGCTTTCAGTTTCGCTCTTTCTTGCCACGACAAGTTAAAGCTTTTAAAGGGCCTTGTCAAGACTTTTTCGTCTCCCGATCTCTAGTACAGTGACCAGAGTGATTGGCTCAAGTACTTTGGACGTCCTGATCACCCGTGAGCGCACAAAAGACTGATGTCAGCAACTCTATCGAAGGACGCAAGCACCATGAATACCACCCACTCAATTCATTCCGCTGCTATACATAAGCAGTGTTATGCAGCAACACCAGCTATGATGTTTGCAATCATCAGTGATCGCTGAAAACTGGCGGCACCAGCCATCTCCTGGAAGGCGCGCTGGAACCCATTTATATGCGACAGTGCTGCAGGAAAGGAGTATTCCAGCAAAAAGTATTGGAAAAAAAAAAGGTCGGACGTACCACCACTGCAGACAGTTCAGGTTATCACACCTATTGGAAAGAGCTTGCACGCCTTTTGGGTCCCAAATCTGTCTGAATATGTACGGCATTTGTTTATTTTCTCTCGATCGCCAAATCATTATATGGTTATATTAATTACTTGCAGGTCAGCCCATTGAAAAAATCGTGTAGATCTGAACAGTTCAGGCAATAGGGTTATTGAACGTTTGATTTTTTTTTACAGGATTAATGTTCCAAAGCGACTCAGGCTATGAGGGACGCCGTAGCGGATAATTTCGACCACCAGGGGTTCTTTCGCGTGTTCTGGCACCGCAATCTACTGGGAGCACTAGAATTTCGCCTCCATCGAAATACAAAAGACGGGTTTGATCCGTGCTGCGACCGTTTAAAAACTTTAGAAAACCTCGGGCGGTGTCAATGCACGTTAAAGAAGTCTAGGTGGGTGAAATTACTCATTACAGTGTTCCTCATAGTCACAGCCGCTTTGGGCCGTTCGATCCTATAAACCAAACCAAACACTCCACAATCCTATTTCCTGCACCAATTCAAATATGTATACATTTTTTTTCAATAGGCCAGTGAAGGAGGCGGTTCGAGTAGGTTTACGTTTGTGGCATGAAAGTATGAAAGTTCCGAAATTTAGGCTGGTGCGGCTGCTGGTTTCGCCTACTTTGTGATGGTGGTCATTAATGGAAGAGATGTATGATTGTGGCTGGAGAAGAGAGTTCCTAAGGGAGGTGTTCAAATGGCACATTTCACGAAGGTGACACAGGCGAGAAATTTTAAATTACGGCCAAGTTGACACAATAAAGGTGGCGTGTGTACAAGAGGAAAAGTAATTCCTGAATCTACTCAGCATGGGGAAGGTGTAGTCTCATCTCTCAGCTCTACCCATCTCCAGTTTCTTCCTTTTTCTCCCTTTCTTTTCTTCCCGATATAGTGGAGTAACAGGCGAGAGGCACACTCCTATGGCCGACCTTCCTGCACTTCTCCGAGCTAAGACTTTCTCCTTTCCCTAGATGATTTAGGATAGCACCGTAGCGGTGGCCATTAGAGATGCAGAGTTTTCAATATCGCATGCGGGAAGTGCACAGTCCAAAGCGTAGAACCGTGTGAACCTTACGGTTTTTTGTGGTCGGTATAAAGAGCACATCGGGTGATGATGTTCTTTTCCAGAGTACAAGCGCTTGGGAAGGGCACCATTCGTAGGCCTCTAGACCTGAAGTAAACACTGCTTTACCAAAAGACTTTACTTTGATACAACTCGGGAACCAAGCGCCCTTTCCCCTTCAAAGTACACCCTTCCAGCCAATGGCGTCGGCCGATTCTCACGAGCCTACTAGGGTGACAATGCGGGGAGCGGCAGATGGGAGGGGATATTGTTAAATATAGAAGGGACGCTACGGTGGAGCAATTGCCGGCAGATAAAGCGAGGCTAACCCCACCTGTAGCATTCAACACCTCAACTCAACTCGAGAGGGGATAGTTAAATCCCTGCATTGTCACGCTAGAAGGTTGATGAGAATCGCCCGACGCCATTGGCCGTAAGAAAGCCTTTGACGAGGAAGAAGTCACTTCGTTCTTGAGTTTTATCCGACTATAGTATATGAAACATGGCGAAAAAAGGGTCACGCAACTTCCTATTCGACGGCCGCACAAGGCTACCTCTTTCCTCCGCACCAGGCTGTCTGTTACTATTGCTGAGACCATAGGCGTTTCATGGTGCCCATTTCTTTTGGCTGATAGGGCAACGGCGAAGTGCCCGGTAGCGTCACCGTGTCTCATGTGGAAGCCACACGACAACCATGTATTTTTTGTTTTGCTCGCGCCATATATTCTTCTTAAAGAATACCGTGTAAACTCTGGAGTCGTAATAGAGAACATCTAGTGTATTGGGAAAATTTTCCACACGCTCATTTATTCCGCCATGACGTAATCTTGGCTCACGTATACCAGAGGTCTCTCAATATAGATTTACTCGGAGCAAAGCGCAATGTGAATATCGGTGTTATAGACGCTGCGCAAGCATCCCTTTTATCCCCTGGCTAGCAACGGGATGTGTTCTCGGAGTTATTTTTGAACGACCGAAAGCCGAGGCCAGAAATGACTCTGTGGGGGGTGATGCTATCAACTTACGTACGTGAACGTGACGAAGGTGGCCATCGTAATATTTCACAAAATGCGCCTCATGCATAATTACAAATATATCAACTCCAGAGTGGGAAGGCAAAAAATAAGTAAAAATTCCTCACACTCAGTTCGCGTCTAAGAAAGGCGAAGGGGGGGGGGGGATGCACTACCATGAAAAGAATGGAGTTCCTCGGCAACCCTGCTGGACCGCGAGGGTTATTGCGCGGGATATATGTGCCAGGAACACTAATGTTCAGACAGTGGTTGACCTGCGAGTATGCTCACACGCGCTCAACCATATACACGCTGTCCCACGCAAGAGGAGCAAAAATACTCTTCCCATTGTTCCACAGAGGGATCCATGATGATCACCACTGCAGGTTACGATCCCGATCCCTCGCAGTTCTTTGATATTGACGTCACGTATAAAGCGCCGCGCGTCCCGCGTTGCGTTATTGCGCCCTCGGAAAACTAAAAACAAAAAAATATCGGCTCCCGTTGCCCAACGCCGAACAACACGTGGCTCGATGTGCGAGACGTTTCGAGGGGAACGTGCGGTTGGGGCGCCGCAATGCCGTCCCGTGCCGCATTCTCTGGGCTGCGCGGAATGGGCCGCGGATGATGCATGCTGGTCAGATGCAGCACCGCCTTTTGTGTTTGTATACGGGTCTGCGTGCGTGCTTGTTTGTGTACTTGCGGATGTCTATGCTTGGAAAAGTGAGGCGGCGGCGTTGCGAGCGTGCCGTGAACGAAATATGGGCTGAAGGCGTTCTATGCCGGCAAGCGCATCGCGTTTTCTTGCTAGTTTTTCTCTTTGTACCGAAGAAAAGTGAGGGTTTTGGTCGACTCAAAATTTCGGACTCGCTTGCGAGTGGGTTGCCTGGATGTCGATGCGTATAGGATGAGTAAAAAGGACCGAAACTTTGAAGCTACCGAAGTAGCTTGGAATATAATTAAGGACAGCGCTGCGGACAGTTGAATAGAGGACAACATTAGGAGACAGAAGGATAGCGCGATGGATTAGCGAAAAAAATAAGTTAATGCTATATATAGCCGAAATCAAGAGCATAAAAGCGACTCGAGCGGGCACCTACTGCAAAGAACTGTTGAGGCAACAGAGTGTATTTTAAGTGAGGGGAAAACGTGGCCAGTGACGGCAGCAGGTAAGGTGGGGAGATGGCACGGGGAACATTGCTACAGTGTAGATCTAATTGGAGACCCATGGAGAAAGGGAGAAGGCCGCTGTCTTGGCATGGATGTGACCTGACTGACAATGAGGAAAGGGGGAAAACAATGAGCGGGGGTGCATACGAGCACGCATGTTCATAAGAGGAACACGCAAAGAAGAAAAAAATTCTTTGAGCAATATTGGTGGAGACAGTTCTCAGCTCTCGCTGTGAAGCGACTTCTTTGCAAAGCCGTCACAGTGAAACCTGCCAATCAGCACAAGTTCAACTTTCTTGGACATGAGTTTTGTAAGGTATTGTTTGTGTAAGGTACTGTTATGAACATATTGGTGGAAACGGTCTCACTTTCCGATGCGCAGCAAAAGCTTGCCTTTAATGTTAGTCTTGTCCTCGCACCGAGCAGTTAAGACTACCCTATAAAAGCAACGTGGGTGAATTTTCGACAATAAATAGCAGAAAACTACAATAGTCCCGGGGACGGTTCTGATTGTTTTGGTGTAGTCTTTCGATATGCGAAAAAAAAAATGCATTGATAAACAACTTGCCTTTGAAAAAAAAAATGCGCATGTCCAGAATTCCTGGGTATATAAGAAGCTCCTGCACAGCTAAGAGATAGAGAAGAAGCAAGAACAGTTAACCCTTCATCAGCGAGCTTGTATTGTTCACAGCACACTAATACGAGAGCCTAACGGCCGCTCGTCGTTAAGGGCTCTCTCCGGCTAAGTGTTCACACTCCTGTTTTCGTGTTTGCGCTGATGGGTGACGCCTTAGTGTTTTCTAGTTGCCCCCCCCCCCCCCCCCCCCCTCCACCCTGGGATCCACGCGCAAGCACTTGGGAAAGCAGCAGCAACAGGAAACGGAAACGAACGGCCAAGTGCCAGGAATGAATAGAACGACGCCTTACTTCTCCGCGAGCAGAGGTGTCAGCATAAGCAACTCGATAGCGGACAACTCACGATGTAAGAATCGCAGACACCTTAGCTGGAACGCGTGACTAGACCTCATCCGTGGAGGGCGCATTTACGCCACCGGCCGTCTCGGAAACGTCTTGAGTTACGGCGGCCCTTTAAGACCTGCGGACACGCGAGAGAGCCAGTCTTCACGCCAGCTAGGTTATAAAGTAAAGCGAGTTATAGGCCGTCTCTGGCGTCACTTAACGCCGGAGGGTCACGCCGAGGCTATAGTGAGAAATTAGACCCTAAATCGATCGCCGTATAAACGTCGAACGCTCGAACTCGGCTGGGCTTAACGCGATCGCGCAAAGGGGGCGCTATACACTTACGAGGGGATGCTATCTTTTTATCTCGCACTGCTGGTGGCCTGTTTAGCAGGCGTCCGCTGTTGTTGTTGAACCCTGTTTATATCGCTTTGTTTCTCGCGTAAGGCTGCAGTGTTTTTGAAAAAGGATGAAAAGACGCAGCAATGGAGAAGAGCCTGACACCGCTGTTCACTGAAGGATGATCAGCAGGAGAGCAAAGTTCACTGTAAATAATTAGTGCTTCTTTTCCGAGGAAAGGAAATGACGCAGTAATTGTCTCACTTCTCGGAAGACAACCACGCCATCAGGGAACGGTGGAAGGCGGGAGTAAATGAACAAAGAGGCGCCGTAGTGGAGGGCTCCGGAGTATTTTCAACCATTTGAGGATCATTAACGTGCACTGACACCACACAGCACACGGGCGCCTTTTGCATTTCGCCTCCCGTGAAACGCCGTCAACGTGGTGGGTTTCGAACCCGGGTGCTCTGGCTCAGTAACCGAGCGCTTTAACCACCGAACAACCGCAATTTTGCGGGCAGGCTGGCTCTGTTGTCCTCAATGAGGCTCAGAGGTTATAGGGACCTATACCGGAGTTAAAAGGCGGGCTTGATTATTTTTTTCCCGCATTATTTTTTTACATGTGCGCTCGCAATGTGTTCAGAGCAGAGCCCCTCATGGCACAGTATTCGGTGCCATTGAATCGCATGGTCTGCTTACGCGCACGTGAACAAGGCGGCTTTCCTCAAATATGAATGTCTGCATGTGGGAAAGAAGCGACGGAGCTGGTCCTGTCGCGCCGTGCAGCACTTACCGCTCACCCGGAAAACAGTGTGATTTATAAGCAGGTAAACGCGGGTGCTCTCGACAACGACAACACGCCACTGTCGACGTCAGTCGCCTGAAGAAAGAACACAGCACAGCTTCCGTAGCAAAAAGAAAAAAAAATTGGCGGTGGTTTAGCTCTGGAGTGACGCCATAGCTACAGCTGGCCGAGTAAAACCTGGTCACGTGAACAACCGCGTGACGAGCCACGTGATCAGCCACGGCGCCGCGGCCGCCGGCAGCTGCTCCGCACCACGTGACCAATCACGTGACAGCATGGCGGCGCAGCCACGACGAATGCTCGAACTGCTACTGTAATGTAGCTACCGCTACGAAAAAGACAAGCGGTAGCCGGTAATTTAATTTCAAGAAGGAGATCCATTGTATGAGGTCTTGAACACCGCATAACTTGCTGGTAAAGAGAGAGGGAGAGAGCTCAAGAATAAGATAACGAGGGTAAACAAACAAGCCCACTGTGTGTCTTCCTCGTCCTAAACACTGGTCACCATAACAAGCGCGACCGCTTTACCAACCCGCACCCGATCTTTTAATCTTTACCTCGTGGAATAGAAATACCTAGTCAGCGCTCTCCACCCCATTGGCATTGTTGGCCTTGGCAAAAACAACATTCTCACGGACGCTGCCAGCGGAGCCCGTGTGCCGGGTCAATTCTTTCTCAGCCGAAACGTCTCTTTCATCGCATCCTCACGCTAGCTGCAAACCGGAACGATGCACGCGCGCTCCGTATCGAAACCGTCCTGTCACTTTCGCGGCACCTGACCTGAATATCAAATCCCTCCTTCTTCCACCCGCGAAAGCAGGCTCCAAAGAGCCGACAGGCCACTTCGCCGTACCTGCGCAAGTAAGGCTGCGAAGAGAGAGAGAGAGAGAGAGCTCTGCGAAAAAAAAAAAAGTTCGCCCTGATGCCGCACGCTCCTTGCTTTCTTCGCTTCAGCGGCAGCGTGGCGACCATGCCTCGCTTTTAAGCCGCTCTTTCTCTCACACGCTTGTGCTTCTCCCTCTTGTATACTCTCAAGGCTTGCTGCGCGTTGCGCGGATTCAGGAACGAAGCCGGTAGCAGGCAGCAGGGGAAGGAGCCCTCCTCACCTGCGCGGCTCCACACAGACTTCGCTTACGCAAACGATAATGCGGAACCCGCGAGCACCTTGCTGGCGAACGCACGCAGCTCGGGGTCTCCTCCTCACTCCACCTTCCCGCCGTCCCCGCATCTTCGGCGTATCTATTCTATATAAGAACCCAGGATAAGGCCACTTCCCCCTCCAGCCTCTCTCTCCCAGCTTATTTTTCCGTTGAACCTTTCCCGGAGTTCACTCGGTTCTCCGAGGACAAGACGCCGAGCGGGAGCGGCGCCGGTGACTGACCATATCCGTCCTCCGCCGCCCAAGCCCGTCGAGCAAGCTCCTCCATTAGTGGCAGCTCTTTTCCTTTCCACCGCTCGTCTCTTCTCTGGCCTCGACTCACCAAGTCCGGTGGAGTCGTTGCTTAAAGCGAAAGCGCAACTGGGCCAGCCCTTCTCGGAAAGAGAAAGCAGCGCACCACCCTGCTCTTCCCAACGAGAGCTCCACGCAACGGGCGAACCGACTGCGGCCCCTGTTGCAATAAGCAGCCGCCCCGCGGTGTAGCAGCGCGACAGCTGCAGGGGCCCTGGCTCGACTCGCCCGACCAGGTCGCCGCTCTCGCGTGCCGCCCCGCTAACTCGGGACGGCTCCGCGAGCGAATTGCAGCGAATCATAAAAGGTCGAGGTGCAATTACGCCCAGGTTTCAGATTGGGGGGAGGGGGCGAGAGAGGACAGTCCACGATGCGCCGCCACTGCTTTGCTCGGACTCCTGTCTGGCCTCGGGCGAAATGTTCCCGGCTACGTACATGCAGACGTACAGAGTTGTACACCAGCCATCTAGCCCAGAGGGGCGTGGTGGACATGTTGGGTGGCAGCGGCGGTGGCGGCAGCGACGGAGCGCGCGTGCACGAGTTCAGAATCATTCCGGACGCCCCACCATCCCGACCGCTTCAGCTGGGCTTGTTCCGTCGTCGCGTGGGAAGCGGCGAACATATGTGCGCTACGCTGAGGCGCGCCGCCCTGTGCGATAGCGCGCGCACTCATCTCCGCGGGCTCCGGAAAGCACTCGCGCAGTGCCCGACAGCTGCGACGGCCGGCAGAGAGCAGTCAGGTGGGTGGACTGTTCGATTTGCAGCTACCAGGTGGGTGAAGTGTCGTGTATGGCGCTGGCGCGTGAACTGTGCCGCAGGGACGCGGCTCAGTATAAAATGTCTTAGTCTGAATTGGTTACCACAAACGAGATAGGAACTTCCAAAAGACATGGGCTGCAGGGGCCCGGCATTTTATCGACGATCGATTCTCCATACTGCTTCACGGCCTGGCCCGTCAAAACGACGCCGAGCGAATTCAGTGAGATAGAGTCCTGGTTTTCTCAAGTGATACTGCACGCTCGCCACCGCCGTGATAATGGGTTAAGTTATTTGATTATATTAACCTAACATGTTCTAGCTGGTTCTATCATGCGCCCGTTTCGACAGGCTCTCCATAGGAAAGTGTGCTAAGAGTTCGATCACTTTGCCTTGCCCAAGGATGGAGAACATGGACACCCTCAGGTATTTAAAGGCAGATTCTTTCACGGGGCAGTTTGAAGTCCGGGAAAAAGGGGGTTGAAAATGAAAAGACGCTAGTTAGTTTCAATTGCAAACGCGCTCGCATCTGGCATTCGGAGACGGAGAGACCGCCAGAAAGCAAGCCGGGCCGTTAACTTCTCCGCGTGCGTAAGCCACGTGGTGTACAAAGAGCCAGCGCGACTTCTCGGCGGAGCAGCAGCTTCCGGTTCTGCGCGCCAGGGGGCGTCGACGTGGGACCGGGGAAGAAAAGAAAGAAAGGAAAGTTAATAGCTAAGCGGGACGACACGCGAGATATCCATCACGCCCGCAGACTCCGTGGCGCTGTGTGTCACTGCCGAGCCTTACGCAAACTGGCTCCGTCCCTCTTATTCCTCCTCCTCTTGTGAGTTGTCCCTGTCGCTTGCCGCAGATAATATACTCACTACCTCCTCTCTAGAGTCGAACAAGCCGCTGAGAGGGAGGAAAAAAGAAAAAAAAAGAGGCCGCAAAAGCTCGAACGTACCCAACTCGTCCCGTAAACGGCAGCTGTCGGAGATGCTCACGGAGGACGCGTGGCACTGCTTCTTGTGGGATCCCTCGAAGCAGGCAGGCAGCCACGGCGAAGAAGCATTTGAGACATTGCGAGCGTTCACTGTTTGGATGCTACCGGCGCGGTCGGAGCCTAATCCTGCTGAGGTACATAGGTATATACATTTATGTACTTTATGTTAACCGATAGCTATACAATGCAAACCTTGTTTCCTCTGTCTTAGCGCAACTAGACATGACATTTGGCGGCGGGCTGTTGTAAACAAAGGGATACTGGTACGCGTACCAGGCTAATTAGATCTTAAGAAGTAAAAAAGGCGCAAAAACATGGCAGGAGAAAGAACAGGACGGCACAACGCGCTGACTACCAACTTGTTTTTATTCCGCCAGAAGCGAAATATAGAGCTGCAAAAACATCTAAACAACAAAAACACAAAACACTATAGACGACACCGATAGAGAAAGTGCGATAATTGAAGGTGCTTTGCCCAAATCAAAAGGACAGATAACCTATTTCTTTCTAAAGCAGTATGCCCTTATAACTGTGGTCGATAGACAGTATATAGACTTCTTTACACTCTATTGCCTTCCTATAGTTATTTCCTTTTGTCTATTCAGAGTCTACAGACCGCCTATAGACACACGTCTAGTGAAAGTGTATGGCCATAAATCTATAGATTGTCTATAGAATGTCTATAGGATTTGTATTGTCTTTAGGATATTCTCTAGGATTTATCTATAGCCGGTCTATAGACTTTATAGACGAAAGTCTATGGACAGTCTATAGACTGTCTGAAGTAATTTTTGTAAGGGTGACGCATGGTTTGCTGACGCAACTCTGACCTCTCCGCTGAATGATTAGCGCTTTGAAGATTTCCCTTGCTTTTTTTTCATTTCGTATTTCTTTTGGATGCGCATACTGCGCAGGAGGGGGTGTAGTTTTCTGAATGGCAATTCCTGCAGTGTACGGCTAGATTCCTGCCTGTGCCCGTTTTTAGCAGCCTGGCGCGCTCGCTCAATCTAGTGTTCATATCGCGCCCCGTTTGCCCGACACACATTTTCCCACACGATAGTGGCACATCGTACACTACACCGCACTGACTGTCAGCATAGCTTCGTTATAGTTCGTCTCACACCGGCCGCGTACGGGCTCGTTCTTACTGTACGGTGTATCAACTTGAAGTATCCGTCTTAACACAACTGATTATAGCGTTTCTTGCCTTGCTAACACGTCTGCGGGTATTATTACTTTGGCACCAAAGTAATAATATCCGCAGGCATTTCGGCCAAGTAGACACGACGGCCGTGCAGTGCCAGTTCACGAATTACGAGATATTAGCAGTGATATTTCACTCAACGCTATTGCGAAGTGGTACCTCTTGTGCCAGAAGAACCCCCCCCCCCCCCCCCCGAAAAAAAACGGCTCTCTTTTTGATCTATGTATTGTTTTCTCACTGCCCCACCCCTCTGTAATGCGAAAGCCCTGAGGGTAAAATAAATGAAATAAAATGAAATTGAATTTTGACGGCCTTTTTAAAAACCTTGGAGCAGCTATCGAGTATAGGTCCGAACGAAGGCTTTACAAACACAGTGAAGTCGTCGTTCGAGTGCCTTTCAAACCTTTTTTCGTTGCGTTCTGAAACTGTCCTGCCGCTGACGAAAAAAATGGTAGTTTTAACGTAGTTAAACCGAGTAGACGTGCCAAAGCAGCTGTGCATTCTTCAATTGGAGGGGACACGTTAAGCTCCGCCTTAAGGGCATGTCGCGATGTCGTTAGAGGGTAAATGCCCACATACGCAGAAGTGGTCATTCTGTACTCAACATTCATAGACGGCGGCGAGTCCTCATACCACTACTAGTGCAGTGGCTACGCAACTGCGCTGGTAGGTGGCTGCTTCTGTTACAGCCACCCGTTTGGATTGTGCGAACCATGTTGCCCTTCCCGAGCAACTTGTCGCGCGGCAAGCGCGACGCTCCTCCGACCTTAAAGGGGCTCTGAAACACCTTTCCAGGAGACGATATGGACTCGCTCAATCACTCCACTGTGTTGTCATGAAAACCTGAGCCAAACAACAGACTTCTACACACAGCAGAGAGCCCACAATCACGCGCGAAAGTTGGCGAGCCCTTCCCGACGACTTTTTCATGCTCGCACCCTCCTCCGTCGCTCGCATCTACGTATACATGTTGAAAGATCGCTATTGGTCAGATTCTTTCAGACGTCAGGCAGCTACCAAGGCTGCAGCCAATGAGCCGCGTAGCTCCGGCGGGTCTGGAAGCTCTCCCCCGGAGGTGGGGCCGGCGGAGGAGCGCCGATCTTCTAGGGTGTTAACAGTGACGAGAGGAGAGGGAAAGGCGCGAAGACGCTGAAATTCAAATATTGACCACAGATAACTTAGCTTCCAGAAAGCGCATTAAAACATTTCTTGATGGACACTATTCGTGAAGCGGCGTGCTCTAACATCCCTGGCATACTGCAACTTTATTAGAGCCCTTTTAACCGAGCTTACCCGAGTTACTAGACCTAACTGCAAGCAGTTACTATATGCTTTACAGGGGGAATGTGCCTCCGTTGCCAGCAGTAAGCATTCTGTAAATTAGTGGTCTAAATCCACTCCGCAGTTGGGTAGTATACAGGACAGACTTCTCCTTTTTTTAACTCCTATATAGATTAGTGATTCGTGTTTAGAGAGCACTTACACTTCGCCCCGACCAGAATAATGCAGGCGTCGCAGCCAGAATTCGATCCCACCACCTCGTTCACATCAACGTCACAGCTTCGGGTGAATATGAAAGTGTCTGCCTGAATGGCAGTTCATGAAGCTGAGCAGCCTGAAAGAGAATGCACACGCATCCGAAGAGGAGAGAAGCGCACTCAGCTGTCGCCTGCGGTGATAGGCGCTTCAGAAAATGTGTCTTCAAATTTAACCTTCAAGAAGTAACGCGATTTTTTTTTACGCCGCTAGATGATGTTCAATGTTTTTTTTATTCATGGCTCGCGAGTTAAATATCCTAAAGAACATATCTATGTCATGCTATAATTATGAGCGGCATTTTAAAAGGTTTCATTTTACACTATTCGTAAGTCAGGTCTTTGCCATAAAATGTTGAGTGTTTTCTTCAAAACGCTATATTTTGTTTTTCTTTCGATCCAAACCATGACCAAACCATGAAAGGTTTAATCACGCCGTTTTAGAGCTGGCAGGTTATACTACATTATGCGAAGAGATACACGCCTCACAAAGACGCGAAGAATATAATTGGATCTTCTCTGGTTCAAAGCACCAGCAGAATAATGCGCCGGCTCTTAAAAGCACTCCGTGGCGTTTAACCACGAGTATTAGGAAACTCCCGCAGAAATAGAGTGGCTAATTGCTCGAGGTTAGACACCCCGCAACACACAGGCGAGGCCAGTAAGGGGTCACGGTCTCTACACACTGTACACAACCTGTTTGCCTATACGTAGCCGCAACGACTAAACTTGAAGAGCGGAATAAATAGGGTGGCGAAAAAAGCAAAGGAAAAGAAAGCAAAAAAAAAAATCAGCGAATGACATTTCAAATAGTTCGACGAAAGCGACCCCAGCGCGGGTTAATAATACCAGGGCCGCTGAGAACAACATACCAGCCTAACCAAAACCAGCAGGTGCAACCGCACCTTCAAACGGGCAGAAAGAAGAAAAGAGAAGAAGCAAAGAAGTCAAGCCAAGTTGCTACATCAAAGGGAAGGCGTCGCATATTTACTGCTTCAAACGCGTTTTAATCGGTGCCCGCGCTCAGAATCCCCTCAGACACAGAACCCGTGAATGCGTGATTAGTGGGAGAGCCGGGTATAATTATAAGCCACCTATCGGAAGACGGCCGTGTGGCGCCAGCGACATTCCATTTCCCCTTCGACATGATCGGCTCGGGGACGCACGATCGCGGCGAGCACATGCACTTTGACGCGCATGCACGCATAACTCGGAGCGGAGCGCATTGCTACATCGCGTACACAGAAAGGGGAGGGGGCAACAGTCGGTGTAACGAGGACATAATGAGCGCCGTCCAGAGAGAAAAGGAAGAAAACCAGTTGCTGCTAGCTGGGCACAGCTCGCGACTGGTCCCGCCCCTCGAGCGAGTCGGGCAGCCGTTTAAGTGAACCCAACCCCTTTGACCCTTCGTAAGGGCGGATTCTTTTCGGTGGATGATACTCTCGCGATATGTGCTGCAGGGCGATATAACCAGGGGATGGGCGTGCAGGGTGTTTTTCTAGTTTTGAGATTGTTTATAAATTAGTTATGTTTAACTACTTTGACATAAACCAGAAATTTACGAGCGCGAAACCGCAGTTTAATAATATTCCGAGTTATTACTGTCGAGATAATATGGCTCGGTGAACGTGATTAAAAGCGTGTGCGAGATAATGTGGCCCGGCGTTCAACAAAGGTATTTTAACCCTAGAGATCTTTTTCGTAGTGCAAAGCAAGTACAGAAGCACCGCCGCACTTGTGTGAAGAACATCAGTTTATATTATGTACACATACATACAAAAGCACGTCATAAGTGTGAAGCCTAACCAAAGTGTGATGGCATCTATCGTTCCTACAAAGGCCTCTACGGGCATTTCAGCACAGCAAAAGCCCCTGGGTAACTAAACTAGCTTAGTTACGCCACACTTGTGTGAAGAATATCAGCTTATATTATGTACACATACGTACAAAAACACATCATAACTGTGAAGCCTAACCAAAGTGTCACGGCATCCATCGTTCCTACAAAGGCATCTACGGGCATTTCAGCACAGCAAAAGCCCTTGGGTAACTAAACCAGATTAGTTACGTGAATACACCATCCCACGAATTATTTTATGCGATGAGCAGCTGCATCTATAGAAAAAAATACGTTAGGGCCGACGATTCGACATTCTATGTATGTAATGTCTTTTTGTTCAATCAAGCTTAATTAGGAATAATACTTTTTTTCGGGATGCCTCTGCACACAAGGCGTTGAGACATTTCAACATATTTATTCGTAGGTCTTCTGTCAGAGTTTACTAGTAAGTGAAGAGATAAATGACAAGGCCTGCTTCGCCGCAATGGCTCGTTTCATGGCCACCTAGCCGAAAACTTGTCTCGGTAAGCTCTGCATCACGGATAGAAAGGCTTCAACGATTAGAAAAGCTTCACTGCACTGTTTCTGAGGTCCGAGAGATGACATTGTTGTAGAGACGCAGACACAGGAACAATGCAGCTTATTGTTTAGGACAGATCCAGAAAGAGGACCCGGATGCCAGGCTCATTTGTTCAAAATCGCATTCTTTTATTTTTTCTTGGGCAGCTCTTAGACTGATTACGAGATCGTCCAGCCACGTGACACGCACAGCATAAATTATCTGCATAGGGATGCCATTAATAAAAAAAAAACTGCTGTAGATGAGTACAATACGAGCTGTAAGCGCTGTTTTACGATGCAGCATAATCACGAGTCAAATTTCAGGCTTAATCAGAATAGTCATTAATTGTTTAGCATCCTTAACAACCTTGTTCATTTCCATTGCCCCCGTGCAGTAAACAGTGCCAGAAATGAGCGTGATCGAAATTAACAGAAGTTCGAGAGCACAGCTTCTTCCATTACGTAGAGCGCATGCAGTTCTATATTGAATTCAGTGCAGGAAACCTTTACATCATAAGCTTATTACAATTATGCATGCGTGTTTACAGCTAACTACTCCACTTCTTTCTACCTGCAACAGCAAAACACAATGTCCAGGAAAACAAAAATTAAGAACACGCGTGAAAAAGCGACAGGGACGATTCCGTATCTACACCAATTCGCACTGTGGCTGCAAGCAACTAAGCGAAATTCGTCAAACCAACAAAAGGAGACCAAACTAATACATCGACTTCTTTGCATTTTCTGCGAATTTTATGACTTGTGCCATTTGAGCTGTGCATCTTTTTCTGTGTAAATATATGGGTCGAGGTTTACTCGCATCACCACAAGTTTTTTTTTTTTTTTTTTGAAGTTGCAGCTGTTTTGTCGTCATGTTTCTTAGGGGGGGTCACGCTTTTCTGTGAAAGTTACAGAGCGAGAAGGCTCAGATATCCAAAGAAACGAAGTGGACGGGACACAGCTCCTTCGTTTCATTTCGCTTCTTCTGTAGCCTGTGTCGTCTTGCGTTGTGCCTTTCACAGCTGAGCATGAACCGACTAGCCAGCAAAAATGTTTTAACGGGCTTTTGTCAGGTGTCGGTAACACCCTTTCCCTGTCTTGCCATGGGTTGTTGGCTTCATCGTAAAGAACTCGAAATAAAGTTGGCTCATGCAAGTTTATTGCTAAAGACAGCCCAGCACTCATTAAAAAAAGGGTTAGAACAAAGAACAAAAACGAAAAAAAAAACAAAACAGAGGGCGAAAAAAGGACGGTTCCAAAGAAAGGCCGAGAAGCCTCCAGTCATCCAGTGATACGCGTAGAGTTTGCGTTACTTTCTTTACAAAGCAGGCTTTTTTTTTTTTGTCGTTGCACTGTTGTGTGCACGCACAGTGTGCCAGACGAGCATTTCACCGATAAGCGAATCTCAGCGTGTGTCTCCAGACGCCAAATTTATTATTGCAATCACGCGAGCTCTAATTAATCCCTATGTTCCTAGTTACCGGATGACATCACTTCACCGGGTTACCGACCCAATTTTTGCGGGGGAGCAATAAAGGACACAGTATAAGTAAACGCAGTCGAACGACAAAAAAAAAAAAAAGATCGCGAGAGAGAAATACGCCGACGCACGCCAACCTCTATTTCGCTTGCCAGACAACTTTCCTCCGAACAGCTCCTTCAGCGAAGCTGAACCTTGCAAGGCAACGCGCTTACCTCGCGTAATCCGACTCGCGTGCTGCGCCGTCGCGCAAGCCATCTCCGCAGCGACGCTGACTACCCGAGCACGATTTCCTTTGTGAGCGAAATGTGCAAGATAGGGGCGCAAAGCCCCCGCCAAGGTAGTGCGGCAGATTATATTCCCGCCCGGTGGCCACCGGTTGTTTTTCCCGCCCGGTCTTCGCTCTCTCTGGCATCGTCGCGCGGGCAGAAAATTGCCTGGTACGCGCGGGGCGCTCACTGGACCGCTCCCGTCACGTGACCCGTCTCGCCGGAGTCCCGGCAACTGAGAACCTCGACGAGGCACGCCGGGCGGCGTGCGCGGTCGAATGGATGACGGTGTCTCCGGTTCGAGTGAAGCGGCAGCGGCGAGGACGCGCACTTTAAAAAGTGTACAAGTGAGTCACCGTACGTGTATGTACTTTTTTGTTTGGTCCGGGTGGGAAGGGAGCAGGGGCTGAATGTGTTCTTTACTGTACTTCTCCAACGACTTTTGGAAGGCGACTTTGGCGTTTCTGTTTTTGCCGAATATCCGCCGCCCATTCAAGTGAGCGTGCTCAATGGTACTCCGCAAGACTGCCTGTGGCGTGGTTACTACCTAGAAGAAAAACGCCCCTGCATTCGCGACAGCGATGCACCCTATATTTTATTTCAGTCTGTTAATAACGCGTAATGCATTGAAAGATCCGATCTACGCGAGGAAGAGCCGTTTTCCAGGTGATAGTCCCTCGTGTGTTTTCATCATATCCAGCATTCTTGGACAAAAAGTTTCAATATTGGAATATTGTAAGGTGCCGTCACGTATAAATACTGAAAGTAATGGCCCATTCTTCAGAAGCGCAGCAAAATCTTTCTTTTAAAAGTTTTTACGGCGCTCGCATCGAACAGCTCAGACTGCCATAGAAAACCAATGGGGAGATCGGCGCATATATTCTCTCTTATAGTGAAATATTACCATATATGAAAAAAAGAATACTTACATAAACTCTTTCCCATTGAGAAATGCTTTTGTCCAGGATTTCTGACTATAGTAAGCTACAAGAACGATCAGCATGTCCATAGGCGGGAACCGTGACTACTAAAAGTAATTATCTCATGCGCACTATGTAAACGCAATATCGGCATGTGTATATGCTTTAGCGGACCACTGACATTTAATAGCGCGTCTGATGTTGAGGTTACGTTACAGCTGCCTGCATCTGTGCGAAGGACTTCTAGAGTGAAGGCTCTGTGCTAAAGGACAGACCGGTTCGCAGTAGGTTAACAAAGAGAATAAATAATTTCGATCAGGCTACCATACATAAGGTTTCGCCACAAGGTTAAAAAAAAAAATCTCAAGAGTAAACGTTACTATAGCTTGTAAGCGGGTGATGTGTCTGCTAACGAAAGGAAACTGCGTTACAATACAGGAGAGAGGAGGAATGAAGACAGTACAAGCGCCTGTCTTGTACTGTCTTCACCTCTCTCTGCACTGTCCCATAGCGCAGTTTCCTATCATGAGATGCTTCACCAGCTGGCTGCTGTGTTGTATCTTTTATTTTTTGTAAAAGATAACTATTGCGACCATTTTAACGCTGTTAATAGGCTGAGCTTGAACATATACCTGAAACTATTTTTGAAAGCTAGCAGAGAGCTACAAGCATTGAGTGTGACATTGCGTACAAGCACCAGAAATGGTCTACAGGACCCTGGAAAAGATGCACCGAAAGAAAATGACTTTGTATGGCACGAAGTTTTTAAATTAAGGATGCATGGTTTGAATGTTTCATATAACCTCCTTTAGAGGCATATAATTGGATAAAATAGGAAAGTGACCGCAATGCTGATAGCTCACTCGAGAGAAATTGCTTCTCGATAACTCCCGTATTCGTTAAGAAAACGTGCAATATACGTGTGTGGGGTGGTCGGTAATGGAAGTGAAGAACTGTTGGTGGTAATGTGACGAACGAGTGTGCATGAATATTATGGCTAGAAGGGAGTCTGCTATGATAAGGCAATGTTTTACTAGCAGCAGTAAAGGAAAAAATAAATAAAAATCAGAAATAATTCACTTACGTGGATGGCACTGGCCACGGCTGTTACATTGTCGGCGATCGCTTGCCCGTTCCGGGCTTTCCCAGGATTGACGGTGCTCTTGTCAGGGCTATAAAAACAATACGAAAATGAAGGCTTCATTGCAGCTCTAAATAAAACATTCTTAACGCAATGTTATTCCATGAAATCATTATCGTTTTTATCATTATTCTCCTCCAGTGTCGTAGCACCGTGGCGCTGTTTTAACTGCACAAAACGCTATAAAAATACTTTTATTTGTTCAATTTACAGTGCCCAAAAGCAGCGTGCAGCCTACAGATTAATGCTCTCTAAGCAGGATACGCACCAAATTAAAACAAAAAACGCGATACTAAGAGTGATTTTGATGCAGTTGACAAATGTGATTTTTCTCGTAGACAAGTTCATGCCCCGAGGGCTAAGTTAGTTAAACAGGCGCTTCTATAATGGACGGGCCTGGCGCCCTCATAGGCGCAAGGTAGAGGCTGAATAATTTCCGCAACACTGATGACACCGGGTACGAGCACCAGTAATTTTGTACATATGTACAGTACTTCAAGCACGTAGAAAGTTGTACTGTGTACGGTTATTGAAGCTATAGAGCCAAAGTCATTTGTCATACCGAAAAGAACTCAATTCTTGATGGAAGTGATCGATACCTACCGTTTAATAAGATGTAACCTCAATTACCGTAGAGCATATGCTACCTATCTGATGCAGCTTTCTCGTAATCACAGTTTGAGCGAAGAACCTTACCAGAAATCAGCAGCTCTCTTCAACACTACATGTTCAAAGACCTTTGTTGACAAGCACTGGGAAGAAAACGCCCACTCCGGGTATAGGGCTATGTTATCTCACCTGGGCCACACAAACGTGACACATGAAATCAACTGCTAAATGGGTTTCAGTGCTTCAGTGTTTTCAAAGGTAGTATCTTGACTGCAGATGTAATACCATTACACACCAGGAGTAAAGACCATCAGCGCACCACACTTAAGTTTCCACCGAACTTTGATAATAATCTGATGACATCAACGTTTTCAAATAAAATATATTACAATTAATTTCGAGATAAATTGCGTCATTCCTGCTTGCTAAATCTGAAAACTTCTTTCGGCAAATTGCGCCCAGCCAAAGCACTGTTTACTCTCGTGCTCATATGGGCACTAGAGCAGCTCGTATGAGCTGCTCATAGCAGCTTATACGAGCCGCTATACTGTATTTTTCAGTGGCAAGCGTGTTGCACAATGCACGCTGTTCTAGTACGGAAATGTCCTGCATTTTTCGTTGCATATTTAGACTGACGACTAAGCATATTTACTTTCACACACACACAAAAAAATATTTGTCGCGGACATGTTGGTGATAGTTGATATGTTTGGAATATAGGAGTTGCTTATTATACTGCCACGTTTTCTAAAACTTAAGTGGTGACAGTTGTACTGCATGTCTCTTCAAAATATGGAATGTGTTGTACTGCATGCATCATCCATCAGCCAACGGATACCTGACTGGCCAGCTACACGAAAATACATATATTTTTCGAGGAATGAATAGCAGAAAAAGAAAGGCAACACAGCAGCCGAATGTCGCTAAAAATATCGGCGAAAATAGCGAATTTTTTTTGCATCCACTTAAAGAAGAGATGCCATGCCTGAGTGTAGGTGCCATGTCTGACTTAAAGTCGCGTAGAAACCATATCTGTAATGATGATGTCTCGTTTCGGAAAAATATACATGCTGTTCCACTTAAGCATCATGGATTAGTAAGCATATATTTTATGGACAAATGAGTGGAAAAAATTTATTGAATTCCGGGCCGTGGGACTCAGTTCGAATCACACTAAATCGAAACGTTTAAAGCACTTATTTTCACTTCTGCTCGTGCGGCGCTAATATCAGCCACATATTTTCTAAATAGAGAGAGGAAAGAGAAAACGAGCCGAAAATTCGAAACCTCCGACGGTGATTAGTAATCCGCGAACATAAGTTGTTGTTCATACTTCTCCAGCTTTGTGGATAATACTGCTCGAGATGCTTTCTCTTTTCTCTGCTCTGGTTTATTCGACGAAAGGTAGGTCCTCAAGAGCTGAAAATCGCCATCGTCATCGTCAACGTGCAGCTGTACCCACTTAAGGACAAAAGTTTCTGCCAGTGTTCTCCGATAAGGCTTGCCATATGCCCGTCGCGAACAATTTATCCCTCCGGATTTTCCAGTCCACCTGACTGTCAGTTTCAAATACGTTTGCCTTTCCCAGGTATTTATTCTCTTTCTTCTACTTGCCCCTGCTTATCTCTTAAGTCCTTAACAAGCCCATTTTTCTTTCCGTAAGAATATAATCAACTATATTTTGTTCAATATTCCAAGCTGCTATTTTTGTCTCTTGTTACTGTATTCCAGTCGGCTAGTGGCACACTGACGTTGAACTGATCGTTTTATTTTTTACTGCTCGCTGCACTTATTACAGTTTCTGCTTCATTAAAAGGTACTATCAGGGTACTTTGGTTATGTACCTTTTTTTTCTGGGTTGTTAATGTTGAAATGCCCATAACTTCGGCTTGCCTGCCGGATGCCCTCCCTCTTATTTTTATTTTCCTGTTAACTTCCCTCTCATGATCCGAATACACCGTTGGCACTTTGATTCCGAGTGCTTGTACAATACTTCCAGCACTTCAGTGCCAATTGCAAACTTTTCCTTTTTTGCCATAGTGTTCCAACATTACTTCAGGTTTGTTTACATAGATATTTCAGCATATCCATAAACACTGTATTTTGTTTCACGATCAAGTGTTACAGTCAGCAGTAGCAAATCAGTTACTTGGCAGAAAACAAAACCAACCAGTCATAAATTCGTAAGGATTTGCTCGTTAGCCCTTACGTGCTAAGCAATTGTAGCCAAGCGCATTGACTATTGAAGACATGAAGTAAGCAACAGCGAATATACTGCGTCTGCCTGCCAGACACTTTCAATGGCATTCTTTTGCTCCTATTATAAAAGAGTGAGAAAAAAAAAACTAAACTATATTGAATCCCGCATTTTTACTTCCCCAGTAGAATTCGATTTACAAAATGTTTGAAATATATATATATATATATATATATATATATATATATATATATATATATATATATATATATATATATATATATATATATATATATATATATATATCAAAAGTGATTTCTGGCAGCTGATTTGGTCAATATAATATAAAATCACCAAAAATTGAAGAAACATAACAGGATTTAATTCACGACGTTTCGGCTGGAGGACCAGCCTTTATATATATATATATATATATATATATATATATATATATATATATATATATATATATATATATATATATATATATATATATATATATATATATATATATATATATATATAATTGGTTTTAAGGGGAAAGGAAATGGCACAGTATCTGTCTCATATATCTTTGGACACCTGAACCGCGCCGTAAGGGAAGAGATAAAGGAGGAAGTGAAAGAAGAAAGGAAGAAGAGGTGCCGTAGTGGAGGGCTCCGGAGCCCTCTTCTTCTTCTTCTCCTCAAGTAATATGTGCCATATTACTTGAGGAGAAGAAGAAGAAGAGGGCTCCGGAATAATTTCGACCATCTGGGGATCTTTAATGTGCACTGACATCGCACAGCACACGGGCGCCTTAGCGTTTTTCCTCCATAAAAACGCAGCCGCCGCGGTCGGGTTCGAACCCGGGAACTCCGAACCCGACCGCGGCGGCTGCGTTTTTATGGAGGAAAAACGCTAAGGCGCCCATATAACTTTTGTTTTCCGCGTGGCGTGCCCTGGAGAAAGAAAAAAAAAAGAATTGTAGTTCATAAGACGCTACGTACACGCGTAAATTTGGCTGCAAATGAGGTATGCGCAGTGCCAAAATCAAACACAAGAAACACGTCCAAAGACATTTTTAAAAATGTGATCGACAATTAAGTGGTGCTTTAGTGAGATTGTTTTATAGCCATTGATTTCCACCAAGAAAGAAAAAACTTGAGATTATCTTTGAATGACCCGAACAAAACGCAAAGATTTCAAATAAACAGCAGCGTACTAGCTATTCAACATCATTTTTTGTGGTCTATAACCGTCCTGCATACCACACCGATCTGTCAGGTGGTGCTGAGCTCAACGTCGCGTAGAAAGGGCATCGAAACTGTCTCATAAGGGTCCCTTAGTATACTGCCATTATAAATTCGCTGCAAGTTATCCACGCAGGAGAATATGCACGCGGAGATAAATAAACCGCTCCAATAAAGTTTAGATTTATGTTGAATCTCCTAGTCCTCCTTTCTTTCTTGCTTTTTATCCTAAACCCAGCATGTAATCCAAACAACACACGTAGAATTTAACACTGCCCTTCCGGCGTCTTGTGCGGGCTGTCACATCCCCTAATTAATATAATTACATGCAACGCATTCGAGAGCACAGCCGGGCATAATGTGACTTTAAAAGCAATGAAAGAAGGCACCAGCCGGCGCAGTGGATTTTATTTTTTAGGGGCGGAAGATTAACCCGGGCCGTGACCAAGAACAAAAGAGCGGGATCAGCGTGGTGAGGACAAAAAAGGCCGGGGTCGATATCGCCTTGGCACCAGCCATGTAGCAAACGAGGCTGCAATCAAAACAAAGGCCGAGAGGAGGGACCCGTCTGTCCCCTCGCCTCCCACCTTCTCCCCGTTACAGCTCGCCTACGCGTTCCTCCCTGCCCCCCTCTCCAAAGCTGCTGAGTCAGGCGACAAGGGGACCCCATGCGGAGAAACGAGAAAGCTTGCAAGACGCGACCCTGCCGCCATCTAGGACCGGCATCGTGAAGAGCTTTGCTATTAGTGCAAGTGGCTGCCGACGAGCGGCGCTGTGCCGCGACGGTTTTTGTTTTGTTTTGCAGTGTCTCGGCTCTTTTTGCGGAACCGTGTGCTTTTGTGGCCCTAGTCGGACGCTCAGTCCCAATATTTTAGCCTTTAGCGACTCTTCCACTCCGTGTGCGGAATGAACTACTCATTTCAGAGCCCCAGTACAAGCATGCGAACCTCAAGGCGTGTTCATTAGGATTAATTCCCTCTGGTTTGTTATTCTACATACATGTCTATAATTTGTGGTGCAGGGTTTTTTTCCGTGTCTCTGTTTTTCTTCCGGCGCACGGAGCTTTTCTGCAGCATCTTCGGAATTTATCCGGCGCTGCGGGCTGTGTGGCGTCTAAAGACATTAATCACACTAATTCTGCGAGAGTTCACAGCTGTGAACTCTTTCCAGCACTAAACCCTGTGAGTAGTCCACGTCAGCGGTCGTGCAAATGATGCGATCGACAGCACAAGCTTCGATAAGCACGAAATCCTTGGCTTATGAGTATTGAATGTGTGAAAGATACTGACGTGTGCTGCCTTAGTCAACACCGGCTGGAAATTTTGCGAATGACAAGTCCGCTCCTGTTTCATGCCTTTTTCTGACATATTTGAAGTTAGTTATGTAAATATTACACATGTTGCTACCACGTGAAAGATGCGACTGGTTAACACGCGTATTATAGTGTTTCGCTGCAGATTACCACAGAGCTCCGGAAAAGGAAAAAAAAAAGAAAGAAAAATGTTCCTCGAAATTCACCTGAACGAAGAAGGTCGAGTGCCACAAAAATAGACTAGCACTTATGGTAGCCTTTCAGTAGGCTTGAAAATGGACCGAGCGTATAGACGCATGCATTGTTCCGTAGAATACACCATGTACTACTTGTACTAGTCTGTGACAACGCAACATTACGCAGCGATAGCAGCGTAAGGCAACACTTTCAAAACTCCTGTGCGTCATGCGCTGCTTGGCGACAGTTTCAACTAAAAGATCGCTGGCGAAGCAGGGCACCCTTTTTGAAGTGTCATTTTGTACACTTTTACGTCCACTTTCCATTAATTCCTCGTTTGTTTCGGGATGCAAAAACATGTTCTGTAAATTTTTGCACCCAATGTGCAGCATTAGGAAGGTAAAAACACATACACTTTCCGATTTCAGGATAATCGGGTGAAGTTTCTAGTGTAAGACATTCCTAAGAAGGGGGCAACGTTGGAAAATTGTCACGCAAAATTGCCCCACTGATTATGCTGTAAATGAAACAGCGTATCACGACACATCATCCGACATGTCAAAACGAATGATGCTACGAAGCGTGTATTTTTCTTTACGTCGGTTATAGTTTCAAGATTACAAGCATTCTTGCACAATCATTGCGCTTTTCTATGCTTCGTATCTGTGAATCTTCCCTCACTGGTTTAGCCAACTGATTGTCGTGCAAATACTGAGCGCACAAGGCCTGCCGATACTCAGGATAACCGCGGAGAAAAAGGAGATAAAAAAAAGAAAGTAAAACAAATTGACCAGAATAGATTGGTTTGGTTTAGGGGGGTTTAACGTCCCAAAGCGACTCAGGCTATGAGAGACGCCGTAGTGAAGGGCTCCGGAAATTTCGACCACCTGGGGTTCTTTAACGTGCACTGACATCGCACAGTACACGGGCCTCTGGAATTTCGCCTCAATCGAAATTCAGCCGCCGCAGCCGGGATCGAACCCGCGTCTTTCGAGCCAGCAGCCGAGCGCCATAACCACTCAGCCACCGCGGCGGCCCGGACCAGAATAGAGACTAAGGGGTACCGTGGAAAGCAGATTCACACGAATCCACGTTTGTTATCTTGACTCCATCTTGAAGCGATCGTGATGGGGCACTTTGGAACATTGAGGTGTGTCTACCTGTTTTGACTTTTTATCAATATGTGGACCTAAATTTTACATATGTTGGCCCTGTAAATGCCATTGGCTTGTCTTCATCGCACATCTATTCGGAAAGGGCGACACTAGCATCCCGTCCGACTTAAAAGCACGCTCGTGGCAGTACATAACATGCCAGTAGTAAAAGCTACCGCTTATTTATTTTCCAATTAAGTAATTTCATTCATTTTATATTTTTTACAACTTTCGTCTTCTGTGAAGTGTTTCAAAGCAGCACTGAAGCAGTCAAATCAAACAAAATGCCTCAAAAACCTCTTAAGCCGCGAAAGGGCCTTGGTTGATTTGAGTGAGACCGCATCAAGGCAAACCACCGCCAGCGCAACCCAACTCTCACAAATGCATAAACTTTTTCTCTTTCATGCAGGTTACTAGGCCACCACCGTGATACCTGCCGTATACGAGCCCCGCGCAAGGCCAGCCGCCAGTGACGACGGAGCCAACAGGTCAAGTTCAGGCAGCAACCCGGGCGACGAGGCCCACAGCCGCGCCTCGGCCCGAGCGGGCCGCCGCACTCCCTGGCAGCCCTTCGCTGTCTCATAAACTTCGGGAACGGCCCATAAAGCGGGTGCTTTACAACCGATCCTTTCCTTTTGCTTTGTCCCGCGCTTGTTTAGCTTGCTTCGGAGGCTCGGGCAGCAATAGCCGTCATGCTCCGCCTGTGTGTGTACATATAAGCCTCCGATGTGGCCGTTCCACGGCATTACATGCGGTGCCGACGCGATACCGCCAACGGACTCGCCCCCTGTCGACCGCTTACGGCAAACGCGGGCTGGGATGCTCGTCGGCTATGGTTGTGATTCTGCGCGGGCCGAAAGGGTGATACGTGACCAGAGTTAACTTATATTGGGGGAGACGGCGGAGAGAAGCATGGCGAGAACACTCTCTCGCGGCTTTACGCTAACGACTCGCTAAGCACCCCGCATTACTGATTCGCTAATTATCGTGTTTTGCGTAACAAATCCCTACACCGGGGATATACGACGCATGCAGTGTGGAGAGCTCCGGCTTCATGCCGATAAATTAGGGCTGTTTAACCTGAGCCAGATTTGAGTACGCAACCCCTCTCTCCGAAACAACCAATATTATTTTTATTTTATTTTTATGTTTTTATTTTTCGCAGACCGAAATGTGACTGTTGCAGTCGGGAGTCGAACTCCGCCGTCTAACGACACACAGGAGAATTTCATGTAGCAGCGAAGCCTCAGAGGCGGCTGTCCTGAAACTCACACCTTGTTACATTTTTACAGGTCATGCCATTCGAAATCCTCCAAGCAGCACAAAGCATCGGTTCAATACTGGATATGCATTGGCAAATACCGGTCATACAAGGGCCACCATTTGCCAATATATTCCCAATGTTGGGCAGATGCCACGTGCTGCTAGGGGCAAGCCATACAGCAAGGGTAGTGTTGTATAATGCAGTTTGAAGAATACACTTACTATACGCTTACAGTATATTTAATTTGTGCAGCCGGTCTGCTTTATATTGTACACATATATATTATTTTATATTGGTCAGAAACCGCATAGCAAAAAAGCACATGCGGGCTGAGAGATATACGGCGGTACCTGTTTCTATGGAGAGAAGTGCTTACCTTCCCTGATATGTCATTTAGAGGAATGAAAGAGCGATTTTATTCAGAGTAAAGACAGCAATTACTTGCGCAACGCAATGTGTTCAGGGGCTACATACTTCTACATATTGCGTGTTGCTTGTCAATTTTCACTATGCAGACCAAGTGTTGACCGAAATTCTGCTGATTCTTCTCATTATATTCAATTCGACTAGAGTCAACCGCGCACAACCTCGACTGCTCGATCCCGGCTATTACTTGCGACGCACGGCTGCGATAAAATCAATGCTGAAGGGCAACAACAGTAAGGTTTCAATAATCTTATAACAGGAACGTTGCTACACACTAGTTGTAGTAATGTCCTCTTGTACTTCCTTAAAGCCACTGCTTTGCACACAACGTCCCCTTACAGAGGCCGAAGCTATATTAAAGACAGCACTTTATTAATGAGCACGCAACGGTAACATCATAAGCACGAATGAGAAGCAAAATTCTTAAATTTTGATCGTGAGTAAAAATTAAGCGTTCCCTTTAATGCTGCTCGTACGTGTGCATGTGTATATATGCTGCCGTGGTTGAGAAATTCTTCAGAAGATTGTAGTTCCTCCTGAGCTGGTATTCGCGTCTCATGAGAGCCACAGTACAATTTTCTGGACAGTGAGAACTCTAATCCTCAGAACCTTCAGGAGCTTTGGAATTCCAATGGTGACGTAAGAGCAACACTATACAATTCAACAGCAACTTCTGTGGTCTGAAAACTTTTGCACGAAAGTGCAGAACCATGTGCTGTCGTTAATAACTGAACACATGAGACATTCTCCGTTGACCCAGCGCGTCTCTCGCCTTCGCATCTTTCAGAGCTCCGGGGCCATCGGGAAGCGCTTGTATGAACCACAAGCCATTCTTGCAGCGAAGGGCTGCCTGTTGTCAGAAATGCGCATTCCTTCGCTGGAAGAAGAGTGCGTGGTTCGTGCCCACATCGGCGCCGCCTGTGCGTCCAGCTGTTCCTCGTTGGTGGCCGCGTCTGGGGCAGCATGCAGGACGACTGCGTACGCCTCCAAGGTGACGTACCTCTCCAGTAACCGAATGTGGTAAGAACCAGTGTTTCCTCCGCATCATATAGTTCTTCATTTCTCTTATACTGTTGCGTAACATGTGCGCTCAGAATGGAAGGCGGCAACGCCGTGCCCTAAATTGGCTGACGTAGGTTATCAGAACTATAAGGTGGAGGATAACTGCCATGTTTTGTTGGATGACGAAGTGTTTTGAATGAAGATCGACGAAATACTCAGGGTCCTCGGCGTGGCTTGCGTTGAAATCAAGCATAACCAATGATGTGGTACATTGTCGATCTCTTTCTTATACATACATTCTAAGGACTTTCACGCACAGCTCCCGAATGTTTTTTTTCTTTTTGCCTGCGGAAATATTTCCAAAAATTATGTCGCTGAAGGAAGAATCTATGAGAAGCCTCCAGCGCTATACCTACTTCTCGAATGTATACACAGACCGCGCGAACATTAAGTCCTGGTTTCAACATGTAACGTGGCCGCAACACTGCGGATTAGTTCTTCCGTAGAAATGGCAGTCATGTCTTAACACATGAAATGACGCAGAAACAATGCAAATGCAAAATGTTTGAAACATGGTAGGGTCAACCATATGTTTCGGAACTGAGCCTGGCTTTAGACTAGATTAATCTGAAAGCAATGAGATCACAGCCTGGTTAAACTTTAGATCTTGTCGCAAGTAACTACAGCCTGCATGAGAAGTGTTACCACCAATAATGTTTTTGTAATAACTACGAAGAGCCGCTACCATGGTACAACAGAAAAAGCCCTTTATTTTCCAGACCGTCGTGTTCTTATAGCCCACGCTAGCGTGCCATGTGCAGCTTATCACGAGTGCGGAATTATCTTCCCAAGGCCGGCTCGCTAGTCGCTCGCGCTATCATAGTTTTCACTGTCGATTTCATTACTATTTATTAACGCAATCATTTTAGTTCGTCCGCTCAAAAATTCAGAGTAGACCATTAAATACGTGAGCTCATTTCAGTAATTCATTGAAATACGCTGTCCCCGAGGGAAAATTCGAAAGAATAACTTGCTCATTCTTCAGATTGACGATTTAAGCAATGCTGCTAGCATTTTTATCACTTGCTTTATCGGTGCGTACATGTTCATTAGTCATCTTAACTAAGAGACGACCAGTGCTGAAAAAAAAGGGCGTCGTTGTCTTTTATTTTGTATTCCTTTAAAATATATCGGCCTTTGGCAAGCAACGCAGTGAGCAATGATTTACGGCATTGAAAAGTTTATACAGATAACGCTTCTAAGTTCTGACGGTCCCTGAATATTTACGAACGTATTTAGGAACACGGACACTGAGACTTACTGAAAAATGAGAAATAGCAGTTGAAGAATGTTCGCCGCGGCAAGATTCTGTCTATTGATCTCCCTCCTTTTAGGCTGACACTCCGAATTCGATGCACTGGCGCTTCCAAAGATGCACCCCCCCCCCCCCCCCCCACCTCCCAGTGACACGGGGGACACTGGATATTGTTTAACAGGTAGCGGTAAGTGCCATAAAAGGTAAGTGCGCGCAAGCTTTCTTTGCACACCTCTTTTGCAGAACTCCAACATAAGCACTGACACATTATGGGAACAACGAATAACTACGCAAAAAGGACGGGACAAAGGAGAAGAACCGCACGAGACAAGCGCGCTTGTCTCGTGTGGTTCTTCTCCCTTGTCCCGTCCATTTTGTGCAGTTATTCATTGTTCCCATAATGTCATACCGACTAGCCCCTCAACGCACTCTTCTACACTGGCACATGTTGAGCATGTTTTTTTTCGAATACAGTGGGTTCCTCCCTATTTTTACATCACGCGCAAATGCTATTTTGGTTCCTAAGCTCTAGCTAGAAAGGAAAGGTATTTAGAACAATAATAGTTCACGATGCGGCATAAAACACACATAATGTAGAGTTCCGCGTCTATTTTAACAATACAAACCTACCCGCTTGTTAACGGTCTATTCGTGATTAGGGTGCAGTTCATCTATATAATGTCATGCAGTGAGAAACCGACTAAGCGCACGTACAAGGTTTTCTTGTGCAAATTGCTGTGGGGCAGGAGACAGAATCCCGTATGTTCTGAAAGTTTTGTTCACTGCGTTCCGCAACCAGGCTTTCAAATTTTCGTATAGTTGGCGGCCGCAGCGAATGGACTACTCGCATGTCCTGTTTAGTCTTAGCCAAAACGTTGCGTGACAGCGTCGAAAAGAAGCTATTCTTGGAACATGTACTACTAAAGGCAGTTCTCGTAGCACCTCTTTCGTAAGTTGTTTTTCAGCCTCTGGAGTTTATACAATCACAATAAATACTTCATCTTCGACGCTGCAAATGAAGTGTACTTTCCGTTCGCAACATTGCAGCAGTCGTCGGCAGTGGACACTGCGTGCAGTGCTCACCCTGCTACTACAGACGCTATTACACAGAACAAAAAAAAATGATAAAATTTACATTGTTGTCGCCCGCGCTGTCACTATGGGGGGATGAAACTTTGGGAATCAGTAGCTGTGGGGTTCATTCAACAGCTGGCTGCAATAACGCGCCTTGCTATCCTCAGGTGACTCTAGTGGTCAACCAGAGGAACGCCTGCCAGAATTTAGTGAGTTACAGAGCGCTGTCAGAGCCACCATGTGCTTACAAGGGCGTCAGGTGGTGGGGAAAAATATTGTATTTCCTGCTTACGCCGGCTGCTTTATTTAGGACCCACATAACAAAGAGGGTGCGAGGATAGTTCATGTAACACAAGAGCTATGTTCTAATAACTAATTGCAGCCTTAATACTACCTCGTTTTCTAACAACTGTTGCCAAAAATCAATGATAGGAACGTCCACTCTAGCGCCTGAAGTGCAGTTCTGGGAGTTTTATCCAGGTGATTATATTCTAATTAAACTTCTACTGTAGGCTTTTCTATCGTGCCAAACACCAAGCTTGACAGTCGTGCGACATTTAATTTCGGCGCAAATCGATCTTCATGTCTGCCGTTACTATAACCTCAGTGCAGATGATTTCTGCGGGCAACGCTGAAATTTTGACGTCACAAACTTTTAGTACGCATTAATACGCGCTTTCCGAATCACTAGCAATTTCTTAGGCTTGCATGAGGTCGTCTGAGATATTTTATGAAAGGACTCATCGTTCTCAGTGGCCAATTCAGCCATTCAACGCTCGTACGAGTCTGCGCGAGGCACCGTCCCTGGCTGGCGACTGAGCTTCAGTTGGAAACATGGGCAAGTCAGTATCGGCGATCCATGGCTTGGGAGGTAGCGCGAACCAAGCGATCTGAGGCGCTCGTGCAAGCGCTTTAACAAATTTGACCTCCACATCCTGGACTGTATACCAACCGTCACCCCGGGATGGCCGCGATGTAACGCGTCTCCCATTGAAGCCGCGTATACAAGCACAGTGCTATACTAAAGGTTGTAGCCCCTGTTTTTCCACTACATTACAAACACTACTCGGGGCAGAGCGTCCTCAGGTACGTACTTACTAAATTTATTTATTTCTTTAAATACACACGCGTTATTGTCAAGGTCACTACAGTAGGAGAGGGATGATTGAAGAGACACATTGCACCAAGCTTGCAGTAACAAAAGGACAAGGCATGGGCAAAATAGCTGGTTTCGGATTGCGCACTATTTTTGAACCTAAGAACTAAGCATTGTCTGCAGATCTGTATAACATGTCACGAATGGGACTGTCTTGCGTGTCACACACGTGGCAGCTACACTGCGCTCAGTGACTTGTCTTCTGGAAGGAGTGGGCGCGGCTCGCTTTATTCATTTTAGAGTTGCGCGTATTGTTTTTTTGCTGCGTGGTTATTTATTATAAGAGAAGAAGCAACCGCGTCCCATAAAATGTGCGAACATCTCAGCTTGCATGTAAATGAAAAGCATCATACATAAAGCAATGAAAATTGGAATCCTGAAAC
Source organism: Amblyomma americanum (assembly GCF_052857255.1). NCBI lineage: Eukaryota > Metazoa > Arthropoda > Arachnida > Ixodida > Ixodidae > Amblyomma > Amblyomma americanum. The sequence goes on along the minus strand of NC_135502.1, from coordinate 89,569,628 downwards.
GCGACAGCAAGAACAAGAACAAATATAGAGATCCAGTAAATATAAAATAAATGTTACGCAATAATCACAACGATCTGCTTGTGTTTCCATTATTATTATTTTTCTATTATGCTGTATTTGTGGATACGTAGGCAGGTTCGTATGTGCAGGCTGCAGTTTATGCCCCCTAAATCTTCTGTGTGTGGTCTGGTCTAATATCTGAACGAAAGAAAGGGACAAAAAAGGTTTTCCCTCACAACTGATCTAAAACAGATCGATGCCAGCAATATGTTCCAAAACCACAGCTAAGTCAAGTCTTAAAGTCACGCTATGTTACTCAGTGTGGGTATGATACTTTCTAGAGCATGTAGCTGAGAATGAGCAAGATAATAAGGCAACATGGAAAGAGAGTGTTCCTTGTACCTAAGTGATTTCATTATGAATAGCTCTTTAATTAGGATCCGCGATTTTTCTTTCTGCCTATACCAGAGCAGTCCCCTTCACCACGCATCGTTTTCTCACAGGCTTTCTTTGATATAAATTTACAGCGAAAAGCGGATGTTCCGGTATTTTCAATTTTATTTAATTTATTTTTTCAGTTTATACACGAGAATGTTCTCAGGAATAAAAGAACTAGAGACGTTTTAGAGACCAGCAAGCAACAGTATATGCATATAAATTAAAAATATACAAAATAAGACATTTATTCATACATGTCATACATTCTGATGCGAGAAACAATGCAAGATTATGCACGGTATATAAAGATATATAGACACATAAGAATCATATAAAAGAGGACACATATATAGGCATATAACAAGTTGAAAAAAAAATAAAGGTGCAATACAAGACAAGAAGTACTACAAGTGCAGATTAAAGGTAATACAGTTGAATAATCATTTACGTCTTTGATACTTCTTTGAGCTAATAGTTACATTTCTTGCTTACTGAGTGTGACAGAAAGATTGTGCTTTAAAGACTGTGACTTATAAATTGTGCGAAAATGAGGAATGAATCAAGGGTCAGTATTGAGGCAGAAAAAGTATGTTCATGACGTGACAATGAAGATACATGGCACAAAAGTAGTTGAAACAAATTTGGGGATAATAGAAATGACTGTAAAACACGATACTCACAAAAGCGATCAATTCGGATAATACGCCACCAACGTTTAATGTGATTCACATGGACATCTTGTTTGAAGTTTTTGCGGCTTCAGGGTATCACAGGAACATAGCCTGTTTTACCAGGCGTGATGCCTACGAAAAGTCATAACTTATATGTCTTTCTGGCCACCAGGTATATTACTCGCGGGAAGAGATATTAGACTACGCAAAGTATATGGTCTGAAGCATATGCAGTCCAAATTTGCAAAGCACCGATTTGTCGTTGAGTGAGTTTGATGTGAACTGTGAAGGGAAGAGCTGATATGAAAACTTTTTGATATCGAGGTGCCTTATTTCACTTGGTGTCCGTTCCAGGTGGCTGAATCACAATTGAAACCCCGATGCCGGATAAGAGAAGAACCACGTGTACATGGTAATCTCCTTTACTCTCCTGCACGTCTCACAAGACACACGCATGCTGACCAACAAGTCTCGACCAACCTGTTCACACCTCCAGAACGGCAGCCACTTCAAGAAACACACGATGTGCACGTCACGTCCTTCCCCCAAAAGAAAGTGTTCTGTGTTTATTGCAAGTAGCCTGACCGACCAAGGAATGAAAGCGAATTTTTTTTTTTGCTCCTTACGATTTATAACTGTGTAGGTGCTGTATCACATCTTCTGAACATGTGTAAGGCATTTATAAGGAACGGCTTCAAAGCCATATCAGGAGTTAAGAAATAACCGAAGGAAGCTAAATAAACAGACTGCATTGACTGAGAGCTTTTTATTTATTTCTTTCTGCAGCATATAGTCATTGCTGGAAAGCGCTCAGAATGACAGCACTAAAACCACGGAGGTAGTCGTGCCAGTTCGGCACATGGCATGAAAATTTGTTCCAAGTTCGCAGTTGCCTTTTTTTTTCCTTTATCACAATTCGCGTATTACTGGACTTCCGCAAGTCATCCTGCAGATCCTCACACCGCAGGATTTACATATAGCTCAAGGAAATATTATTGTCTAGGATTTCCACAAATAAATAGCAATACATTTCATATGTTCTGGGGCAACTAATAATTCTAGAAACTTGAGAATTATCTCGACGATGCATATTATACAAGCTTTGCCCCACAGACCGTCGTGAAATATGCACCTCAAATCCGAATTTCCCCCATGTTTCCTCTCAAGTGAAAGGCTAGTTGTGAAGTATATATGCATAGTAAGAGACCACATCCTCTTTAACTTCGCCTCAGACCTATATAGAATGGCCGAAGTTAATATGCACGGCTTAACTGAAGTTGTATACATGAGCAGATATGTGCCCAGGGGAAAAGAATAGAAAACTCAGCACCGAAAATATACCCGCAAATGCCAGAAATGATGCCGAGAATGCAGACACGGATTCCGTTCATGTAGGGCGCTCCCAAACGCGACTGGTACACTGCTTTCTTCTGTTTTCACAGAACAGCAGTCAAGTTGCATGAATAACCACTTAGGCGATTTTTCTACGCACTTTATTGCCATCGCAGTCGCATTTTTAATATTTTGTTTTGTGCTACACGCTCAGAAAGCATTCTTTGCACAAGTCTCCTGCGTGGCTTGGGAGCAGCCCTTTTCTAACGTCGCCGATTCCCGCCAGCCGCAGACAGAACTTCGATAGAAGTAGATAAAAGGACCACTGCAAGGCGAACTTGCAGAAGACGCTAATCTCAGACGCACTTCTATTTCGGCCGCTGTTGCTTTCACGAAACTGATAAAATGCAAATAATAACTCCAGCCACCAGTTTATAGATCCGCTACTCACTGGTAATTTTTTAGCGCCAATATCGTGCTTTCCTCTAATTCTCCTTCCCCTCCTTCTGTTCCTAATAATAATAATAATAATAATAATAATAATAATAATAATAATAATAATAATAATAATAATAATAATAATAATAATAATAATAATAATAATAATAATTGGTTTTTGGGGAAAGGAAATGGCGCAGTATCTGTCTCATATATCGTTGGACACCTGAACCGCGCCGTAAAGGAAGGGATAAAGGAGAGAGTGAAAGAAGAAAGGAAGAAGAGGTGCCGTAGTGGAGGGCTCCGGAATAATTTCGACCACCTGGGGATCTTTATCGTGCACTGACATCGCACAGCACACGGGCGCCTTAGCGTTTTGCCTCCATAAAAACCCCCCGCCGCGGTAACTCAGTGGTTAGGGCGCTCGACTACTGATCCGGAGTTCCCGGGTTCGAACCCGACCGCGGCGGCTGCGTTTTTATGGAGGAAAAACGCTAAGGCGCCCGTGTGCTGTGCGATATCAGTGCACGTTAAAGATCCCCAGGTGGTCGAAATTATTCCGGAGCCCTCCACTACGGACCTATTTGTTCCTCTCTTCTTTCACTCCCTCCTCTATCCCTTCCCTTACGGCGCGGTTCAGGTGTCCAACGATATATGAGACAGATACTGCGCCATTTCCTTTCCACCAAAAACCAATTATTATTATTACTCCATAAAAACGCAGCCGCCGCGGTCGGGTTCGAACCCGGGAACTCCGGATCAGTACCCGAGCGCCCCAACCACTGAGTCACCGCGGCGTTTCGATTCAACGCACACTTCTTTTGATATAGTTAGCGGTTGGACATTTCGGTTGAAACCGAAAAAAGCGGATAAAAGTACGCCGAATTCAGTTTTCGAAATTAAGTTTTGACCAAAAAAGGTCAGTATTCTTGACATGCAAGGCAGAGATAGGTATCTGTTGTATGCTAGTTACACTGAGTCAAAGGTGAAATTGAGAATGTAGGAAGCCAGGGGCATGCTGCGACCATGGTGTTGTTGGATAAGCAGCGCAGTTGTGCGATTTCAAGCATTGCCCCTCTATAGCTTAGACGCCTCAGACGACCGGGAAGCACCACCTCCTCGCCGCCTGCTGTCTAAGTGTTGTTAGTTCACTATCATGCCCTGCTTAGAACAATTAGGCGGTTGAGTAGGTTAATCATGATACGGCATGCGGGCCATTGGCTACCAGGCATGTGCTGGCTACCGCGACAATTGGGCGGCAGTTCCATCGCTGCCGTCATCAACACGCAGACCACGTGATGCCCCGTCCTCGTGCTCAACACAGCGCGACAACCCAACAACAACATTTCAACTTAGCTCTTACAAGTAAGCATCAACTTGCGTTTTTGTCAGGCGGCATTCTCTGTTTAACTTGAATCACTCTTTTAATGACGACAGCAATTGTTTCAAAAACTCCGCTCCAAGTACTGCCAATTTGCAAGCTAATTACTGGCAGATAATTGCTCATGATCAAAAAAAGCACCGAGATAGAGTTCAATTGACTTTTGGCCGCACATGATTGTCGCGATTGTTTAAAAAGCACCGGAAAAGTCAGTATTTCATCCGTTGAAAATAATATTCGGCGAAAAAAAAAAACGAAACTTGGGTACTGAAATAAAGACCGAAAAAAGTCCGCCGAATTTTTCAAAAAATAAAAACCGAAAAGTCCAACTCATAGATATAGTCGAGAAGGGCCGAAGTGACAATTAGTAAACATTTGTGTACAACGGGGCTCCATTTGTGCAAACATTTATTTTACATGTTAAAATATACATAAAAACAAAAGAAAGAAGCCAGGAGATGCGTACGAAGCGTCACTATAGGTATCTGAGAAAGTGCAGAGCATTATCAAGCATACAGCTTGGAAGAAAGTTTTGCTCTTCACACTAAAGAATGCTCTGTAATCATTGTTGCATCTCAATGCTTCGTACATAGTCGTTCAGGTCAATGGACAGACTAATAGCAGAAATTTCCGAACACTTGAAACCGTAAAACAACGAACCGAATAATTACTTCTCTTGGATTGGCTGTTTAAATAAATTAATATCTACCAAAATAACAGATATGTTAGAGTATCGTAAGAATTTATGACAATGCCACGAGTAAGGTGCAGAAAGAAACATCGGTCACTGTTCTTTTATAGGACACTGCGAGTTAACATCAAATTCGTTCAACACTGCACTATCAGAAAACTGCAGTCCGCTCAATTCATATTTTTTCGGCACAACTGACAAAATATTGTGAAGGTAATAGGCAGGCCAAAATTTTTATTCATATTTGAGATTTGAGTACAAGTTCGCGAAACTCCCACTATTCTCGCATGCATGTTTTTACCTTTTGTTCCCTCGTTATAGTTTCCTTTCGCTTATCTGCTTATCTGTATTCTTGGCGCGTTTGAAATCTTGATTTCATTCAAGTACATATGATCGTTCTTGTTGAAATCGTAATATAGTTAGCGAATCCGTATAGATCGGCCATGGAGATGCGCGTCAGAAAAACAAAGCTGGTAGCTTAGCATTCTCTACAGAGACGTGGAAATTTTGGTGCGAGTGAAATACTGTCAGATATTTGACTTCCAGATACCATCTAAACACCGCTTACGAATATCAAAACATTGCAATACGAGTCTACTCCTTTTAAAACAGAGGAGTGAGTTTCCTGCCAGAACTATTTGAAAAGCATTTCCGTATGCGATGCAGTGCCTGCCATCATAATGTCATTCGTGTTTAGTTTGGCTTTCAAATTTTCGCTCCGCGTTCCACTAATTGACAGCGAAACTACCACACGTCTTTGAGAATCAGGTTACCAGTAGTGTGTAGGAAGGCAGGCATTATGCAATTTATACCTTTTGCAGGCTGCATACCTTTACAGCGGATTTTGAACTTTAGCTATGGGAGAACTGCAGTAAAAAAAATTTCTTGTCATATCGGCTCATATAGATTTGCCTACACACATAACGGGCCGCCATCTGCCAACCCATGCATTGTTTCCATTTAAATTTCACACCGCGCATGGATTCTTTGAAACCGTAATTTTCTCACATTCTGTTTCAGTGTTTTCTGATCACATTTAGGCCTATACGATGCTGCTATCTGTTCGATTATTGAGTTGTCATGGCCACGAGCATTAAACGGAGAGGCTACAGATTTGCAAGGAGACATTGGGTGTTTGGTTTCTTGAGGATACATAAAAGACAGAAGAATGCTTGTTTAAAATAAACTACACAGAGTTAAATAAGCTAATATGGCGGATGAATATTGTTTTGCAACAGCTCATAATGCATGCTGTTTTCCAGAAGAAAGTATAACTATCATGGACAAACACTATCGGCTAAAAAATGAAAAGCGTAGCTAATATAGCAGAGTTCCGGGAACCAAATGAACTTAAGCCGCGTAAATGCGTTGTTTTTTACGCTGTGTTGGAGTAATCGTATTTTCAACTGCTGCACGATGTTACTAAATGATACTAGTTATATGAAGTTTAAGTTTGAACGCTAGTTGCGTGCAGTCTCAAACATGCTAGTTCTATCAAGCCGTGAGTGGTTAATTGTGCCACATGGTAATTCCAGGTCAGACTACGGGGCAACTGGTTGTGTTCAGCTAAAACTTCCAAGAGTAAGCACACATATACACAGTTGAGTAGTAGCAGCACATGAATGCGAACTAAATTCATGTAGTATCACTCACTTGTGTGGGGTTATGTGGTGTAAACAATTTCACTAATCCGTTTGCAATCATCACTTTCCTTTCCCCCCGTGGAAATGAAATATGCATATTTGTAGATATTAACAAAATCAAGAGCGAGCTTAATTTTGGCAAGAACAAGGGTACTTTAAAATTCACTAATTTAAAGATGTAAAAAAGTAGTCATGACGATTTACTGCACTAAGGCTAAATGACGTTGGTCAATCTGGGAAAAGCGTCCAGGTGATGCCGGTATTTCTTTTTTTCTTCAGAAGGCACAATCTGTAGCTTCTTTATCCAGTCTTGGCATCTATATACGGTTTTTCTGGTCTTTTATTTCTCCGCATGTTATGCGGATATCTCTATGTTGTTTTTCCAGTTTATTAAATCTTTATTGCGAATTTTTCTTGTGAATTCAGCATTTAGCGGCGTTATATATCGTTCACATTTTTACACTATTCTCCCGAATTACACCGAAGACTCGTCTCGCAGCTGCAAAACTGCTTGAATGGTAAGTACAAAATGAGTAAAAATCCTGAACATATTAGAATCACCCATTCATGTTGCGCTGTAGACAACCGACTTCCTTTAGCTGAACAAATTTAAGGAACATGAACATATTTTCATTAAAGGAAGGCTGCTTATCGAAAAAAAAAGAAAGAATATCTGCACCAGATATAAGCCACAGATCGATCTTTTTGGTCCTTAATCGCATAAACCCCTCATGTAATGTCCGGCTTTGGACCCTTGAGGCTCAAATGAATAAACGAATATATAAAAATACTATCGGAAAACGATATTGAACAACAGTTCGGGTCTGCAAAAAAAAAGTAATAATTGGAGTGAGTTCGAAATAATGTAAATTGAGGTATATATATATCATGTTGGCGAAATTCACTGCATTACGTTCTAATGCCATTCAATATTTTGAGTTAACCACTTGTTCGCCCTTGAATTACACCTTCTCGGCCCGGCCGGTTGCGTGCAGAGAAGCGCAAATTTCTTCGCAGCTAATTTGATCCAATTTCACAACTAATAAATAACTTATAGACAAGGTTTGTATTTCTAACTCGACAGCCAAAATTTTCGTGGAATGCGAATATTTACCCGCTCGAAGCGCTGCTCTCCGGCAAGCTGCTATTGTTTACATCTTCCCTTTGTAAACAAAATGTTCATTAAGAAAAGATTTCCAGACTTCGAGCTCAGAACAGCACATTTTAGGGCGAAGTTATTTAGTTGTTTTCCGTCATTACTGCAATCTTTACGACAAGGACACTGATTCTGGAGGCGCTGTTTTCCGTGCTCATACTGTGGGGTTGTCACCGACTGCAGACTGACGTTCGTAAAAGCGCAATTTATTATGTATATTTACTTGATGAAATACAAACGACGATTTCGCCATCGTCTCTCTGCCAGCTTGGATTCGACTACATCTCAACGCCACTGCCGGACGCTGGGAAGGTACGGGTGAAGTGGGTGCTTGCTCATGTACGAAACGACAGCACAACCTCGTAAGGCGCAGCGCTCGGTGTCTAACCCTCACACGAAAGCAGTTCTCTTTGAAAGCATACTTTCACCTCAGCTCTTGCCCACACTCGTAACTTCACCGCAGCTTATCCACGCGGGAAATTGAATTAAATATTTGTAGCCCAAGACCTCGCTGATCTGAAGCAGCAGATCGATCAACAATCGGAGGGCAACACGCAGTAACGGAAAAATAATGAAACAAAATATCCTGCTACTGTTGTTACTACTACTACTACTACTGCTAATAATAATAATGGGATAATAAGAGGAGAACGTGTCACTGACTGCAGAGCACTTGAGAGAAGAAGTGAAAGAACAGAAAATGGAGGCGCTCGGCGCAAGGAAGAAAGCAGCAGCGCCCTCTTGCAGAACCGGCGGTCCTCTCCTCTTTTTCTCACGCGCAGAAGACCGACTCCGAGATCTCGCTCCGCTGCCGCCGTCCGCGGCGGTCGGTCGCGTCGCCGGGCATCGCGCCAATAAAATACCCCTCGCGCCGCAAAAACTGACCCATAATTTCCCGATATTGGACCAGCAGTCATCTCCGCCCCGGCCTCCTACACCACTGCTAGCGCCCGTGCCTTAAGCTGCTGCCTCGGCTGCTGTCGGTGGTTGATTTAGGGCCGTGTTATTGCCTAAATATTATCATTTGAAACGGCCGCTACTACCACTGCATCCGCGGCGCGGCGAAACTTTTTCTCCTTCCAAGTTTCCGCCGAGTGGCGCGCGCGGTTCAAGCCTCCGCTCGCTCGACGCCGTGGATATATTTGAGAGAGCGAAGGCGGCCGTGATGGACGCCGCGAGCAGCGCCGGAAATGGAGACCGAACGTAATGCGGGTCCCCGTCGGGGATAAATCATGTTTTTTTGGAGCCGCATGGGAACTACCGGCTGAAGGGGCCGAGATAGGCACGCGCACCAACCTCCCCTCTTCCTCACTTAAGCTGCCGCTCCCTTTCCATCCCCACCACGTAACACGCTGCTGGCGCACTCTTGGCTGTGTGAACACACGCACGTATACGAACACGCTGCCTTGCGCTTACTTGCCGGGTAAGGAGCCGTTTGAGGTTGTGCTTATTTTTATTGTTTTTGTGCCAAGAACAAAAAAGCACTTAAAGCCCTCGTGAACGTCTTAAGCCGCCGAGTTCCGTACAGGAGCACGAAATTCGGTTCTTAATCCGCAGAAACGAAGCAAGGCTTAATAGCCTTGTTTGTTTTACAAGGTGTAAAAAAAAAGAAGACATAACTGGTGAGCAACATCATCGTGGAAGCCACGACGATAGTGCGGGACTCGCTTCTATGATGAGCCAATAGGCATGTGTTTACTAGGGAAACAGAATACGTATCAGCTTACAGTAGCGCGCCTCTCCATTTCGAAAGGTGCGATACGAAAAATTGAACAAAGACGTACTGTTAATACAACGCAGCATTACACATTACTTGACCGGAATTTAGTTGGAAATTAAGATCCCTGAAGAGTGAAGTGCTTTTCGTTAGGTGATGCTTACTGCACGAGAAGCAACGTTCAGAGCTATGCATTCGCTAGCATCTGTCTCCTACAAAGCTTCAAACAGTGATAAAATGCATGAATTTGAGACAGCGGTGTGGAAACATATTAGCAGGCCAGCTATTTATGCGCTGGACAAGCGTTAAAGCCGGTCTCGTCGAATTTTTCTCTTTTTCTCTCTCTTTTGGGTGAACATGAGTTATGCCGCTGCAAAGAGCCGCCAAATTACAGCGCATATTACTGTCAATGAACCATGGCTATTTACTGAAAGCAGCAGGCTACAACAAATAGAGAGGCTATGTTGAGTCTCAGCAAACCGACCAATCGCAAGTCATATCTCAGCCTAAAGCATATGACAACACACTTATGGTTTTCTGCTGGAAGAACCAGAATAAGCATATGTCGAAGGATGAAAAGGGAAGAACCAATAGGCACAGGTTTTATAGGGGACCCTGGTTCGCATTACACGTTACCAGAACAGTTGACAAGCCATGCGACAGAACTTGCGTGCTGCTATGCCCTTGGACTCCGAGGCACTTAAGACTGTTTCTGGTAAAAAAAAAAAATATGAATGAAAAGAAGTAAAAAAAACACTAAAATATTCGATAAATGATCATAGCACTGTTTGGCACCTGTCGCAAGTACAATGCCTCCTTATTCGTGTGGCATTTGTTGTGTTATCCCCATATGTTCAAGCTGCCTCCTTAACAAATCGTCTAAACCAGCAGTTTTTTAGGTATAGTTCTGATGTTTTTATCGAAGATTCGCTCTTCTCAAAATGCATCATAACATGGCAGGCTAAGTTTCGGAGTGAACTACTCAGATTATATAGCGAGCTTAGGTTGAAGTAAAATCAAGCAGGAGTTAACCTGCGCTTGCATTAGAGGCAAATGCGTCAACTGTGATAGCAAGAACCTCAGCCCCGAAGTTTTTGTAATCATCCGAACTCATTATATCGCGCTGTGCGAGGCAAGGGAATGAATGACTCGTTAGTAAGAGAGGAAAAAAAAACAGAAGTTTTAGGGGCAATAATCGTTGCAATAACGCGTCCTGTTCCAAGCGCAATATCTCGCCCGTTTGCTAAGCCATGCAACGGCCTCCGAAATGTAAGTGAGGTCATTATTGTCTCGAAAGAAATGTCCTCCTGTGTTGCATGCTTGGACACTAGTAACAAAGTTTCTGTTTGCCTTTGCGCTGTCGATTATCGCTGCGTGTTCTGGTGGTGGGCTTCAAGCGGGTAGCTTCGGTGCGGTAAGCACGAGCAACAGCAACCGTGTACAAAAGAATACACAGTTACGAGCACATTCCAGTGGATGTTCCTATGCCTTTGGCATGCAACTTTACTTTACGACGCTACATTGCTACTCTTTCATTACCATCCTCGCCGAGGAATTGCAGTTGGTACATTTATTTTTCAGAACAAGGCTGCGTAAGAAGGCAAAAAAAGAAAGCTAAAGAATAAAATGCTCATGCCTGCCTTTGACCTAGCTACCTGCTAATGGGGTGTGCCGATTAAGCACCTTATTTTTCTTTTTACTCAAATTTGATGGTATGCATACGCAAACGACGCTGTGTTCAGCGCCAGCTGGAGTAAGCTGGTGCAGAATATTCCACATTTTTGGAGCTGAAAATAAAAGGATGCAAAAACAAGCAAAGTCGATGGCTGCAGGTAATGACTGCTTACTTACAAACAGCACGTTGCTGGGGAATTTTTGCCTGGCTGTGAATATATTTACAAATAACCGATTAAGCGGACTAACACAATGCTTGCAATAAGGGTTGTCAGATATTTCGATTTTTCTATTTGAAACTACCAGCGTTTTACACTACTTTAAATAGGCTCAAATAAACTGGAGCACAGATGACGTTGCGCTGCTTCAGTAACTATTCATTAGTTTTATTGTTTCCCTTAATTCAATCGGCTTTATACCCTGCAAGCAGCAAACAATGGTCTCCATCCCACGCCTTGCAAAATCCATTAAATTACTAACCACTAAAAACAGGAAAGGCCAACTTCGTCCGACGCTGAGTAATGCTGGGCTTCCTTTCTGCTGCAGTATCGAGCGGGCCTGGAGTCGAGCCAACACGCAACGCCCAGGAACCAGCCGCGCATGAGGTAACTACTTTTTTCCTTCGAAAGAAGCAGCAAACCCTCTTTCCACTCACAACACACACACACTAACGTTATTCGGACACAGTGTTGTTAACAAAGCCGCCTTTCACTGCCAAGCGTCCGGTGGCTTCCGGATGCCTTGATTAACAACGCTGAAATTGGATTAACTAAGGCAAAGGGAGAGAGATGGAAGGGGGGGGGGGGGGGAGCATTAAAGCACGTTGGCGCCGGTGATGCCGGTCTGAAAAAGCAGCAAGGAAAGAATGCTGTGAGGCAGAATGCAGCACACAGGCATGGCCCGCGTCATGCGCAAGGCCTGGCATCGCGATCGGTAAAAACGGATGGCGCTGTCAATGCGCCGGTAAGAGTTTTCTCCTCTCCTTCCACCCCACGTGAGAGAGAGAGAAGGCGAACTGGAGAGGAGAAGGAACACATTCATCGCCACCGCTGTGAATTATAATTTTAGGCTCGTCCCCTTCGACTAAAAAGAAAAAAATGAAATAGAAATTCCCAGACAGCTCGGCGCCCCGCCATGCCAGTTCGGCATGGAGACCGCCTCCCATCTGGCACCCCCGGCTCCCGGCGGATGCCTAGGCCGCTCCGCTGGCTGGCTTCACCGTGGGTGTTCGCGGCGTGGTGCACGCGCTTGTACGGAGCTGGTGTTGCTCGGGGAAATGTCTCGCGTGGTGCGAGAGTGGTGTGTGGGCACTATGTTTTCCGTCTCTAGGGTGAGCATGATTAATGGTTCGCGCCCCAGGAGAAATATTACCTTTCAGAGCGTTTCCTCCGATGTTTAAGTGGTGCTACGCGCTGGTCGTGTGGAATTAACAGCCGCTTTAAAGGCGTTCCTTGTTTACACGGCGGCTCTGTGATCGATGTCGAGCACCGCTGTTATGAAGTTATGATGCACAAAAATCAGCGGTCTCGTTGTGCGAAACGAGAACGTGTCGAAAGGTAGTTCAAGAGTGGAGATTAAAAAACGAAGGGATAACACCGTGTAATTTTTTAGATAAAGACAGAAAACTAACGAAATAAAAGAGATCAGAGAAACTCACAAGATCTGTTTGCCGACTATCTTCTCCTCTTCCTGCACAGAAGTCTGCCGAACAACAAGAGAAACACGCAGAACTGTCGAGTAATATCGTCAGTCTATCAGTGTCTTGCACGACGACCCATAATCCTGTCAATGACGCCAATTTCTTCCGCGGCGGATGCAATATTTCTCCTGTGTTTTTGTGAGTGATGATGTGCGTGAATCTGAAAATGAAAAAAAGTTGGAAACGCGTGCTCAGACGAGTCTTTCGTATTTGTCCACCTTGTTGACGTGCGCTCCGTAGCGCAGATTCTACGCAACTGTTTACTAACTAGCGCAGTCCAGTATGTTTCTGTCCTTTCTAGCCTTCGCCATGTATTATAATTTATAACAATTTTCACAGCGTGGTTCCTTTTCGCAAGAGCTTAGTGTTTGACCCACGGCCAAGTGCGAGGCCACATGGCTTTCTTTCAGTGCACTCTAACACTGGCGGAAAGCCATCTACACGAGCCTTGAGTAAGTTTTCGCTGCATTCATAGAAGCTCTTTCTATATGCGCCCAATTTGTAGGGAGAGTCAATCTTCATCGATATGAATGACTGCCCAGGAACATCACCGGCAAGAAAATATGCTTTTCGTGCTGACGTATATGCATGCTTTGCATTGAATAAATATTAATTGCAAACATAACCTGTTTCCAAACAGATAATGTACGACAAGGTGCGTCTGCTGCAGAGTTAACTACTCTGTATCCATAACGAGGAAATATCTCTGTACCCATGAAAACATCTTGTTTTTCGCATAATAAAGTCGAATAACCGTTTGGTATAATGCGCGCATTTCCGAAAGGAAAATTCACAGGTATAAAAATTTACATGGAAAAATTAAACCCAATTGCCGCAGCACATGTGCGACTCTTTTAAAACTTTGTTTGTTTCGGTTCTTTTGATTATTGATTTCTTTAATGATGCTGTAAGCGTTAATAAAGCTGTTAAATTACACGGCAAACACACAGGCACAAAGATTAATATACGTTAAAGGGACACTGGGGAGAATTTTTTCATACCACAGCCTGCAATATCTAGTGTTATTTCTGAGAGTGTTGTTTTTAATTTACCGAAAAGCTTTGATGTTAACAAACCACTGGACCCCGACAACATTGACAACGCTGCCTTGAAACGCTACACGGAATTGTGCGCCAAGTATTTATGTGCTCTACTCATCAGATTAATACGCCAGGTTCCGTACCAGACAACTTTCAATATGAAATTATTGCAAAGAGCCAAAAAAGTATGTATTGAAAATTACCGCCCCGTGTCACTGAAATCATCGGCATACAAAATTCTGGAGCTTATAAGTCATAAACATATTTTAGGCCTTTTAGAGCAGTTACGCAGTTAGTTGGGACTGTGCATGACTTCGCACAGTCGACTGTTGAAGGAAAAGAAACTGATGCAACAGTCGCAGATTTCCGCAAAACATTAAAGAAGGTGTTGCAGAAGAAGTAATTAAAAAATTCAGCTACAGAATAAAAAAATGAGCAGATACTATAGCATAGATCGCTGCCTCCCGCTGAAATACGAAAATTCGTCAGTTTAAACAATACTTGTTCTACTAGAGTCCATGTTGAGCCTGACTGCTGGCAGTGATCTGTTCTTGGACCGCTTTCGCGATCTTACTGTTTATAAACGACATTATCGCTAGCCTTCCGTTAACTTTAACATCTATGCAGATGACTCTGTTTTGTACGAAAGGTTTGTACAGCTGATGATGAGGTTTGAAGAAAGAATGACCTGTCGAGAAGTGATTGCTTGGTAGGAGCAATGTCAAATAAGTATTAATTTTGAAAAAAAAAAACTGTTTTGATGAGGATTACGCACGTGAAAAGACCTCTTCCATTCGTGTGTGTGAAGCTAGCATTTCACTAGCAGAGGTATCTGAGTAGAAATACCTTGGCCAGCGGATAACCGGTAAACTTCCCTGGACGAAGCACATTGATACTGTTGCGGAAAATTCCCTCCGGAAATTGTTTTTATTTAGGCACTCACTGAACTTCCTTACGCCTAGTGCACGTCTCTCCTAGCATACCATTCCATTATCCACCCGTTATTAGTATATGGCGTAAATATCTGCAAGGCCCATTCACACAAAAAGAACACACAAAAAGGTAGTGAGGTTTATTTTCAATTTATAGCATTATACCTCGATTACAAAGGTTTTGAAACGCAGTGGGCTACCCCCTGTGTGTGTGCGCAGTAGTGCTTGTCCATCAATGTTTTTTCTTTCAACTTGTAAATGGGCATAGCAACATGCTTAGTTGAGTTGAGCTGAGTTGTTGTATGCTACCGGTGTGATTAGCCTTGCTTATGCTGCCGGCAATTGCTCCACCGTAGCCTCACTTATATCTTAACTATGACCTAAAACCTAATTCTTCCCCGCTATGCACACAGTCACTTATAATAGTACATATTTCACTTCGGTAGTCACTATTTATGCACACATTCACTCACAGTAGAACATAGTCCACTCCAGAAGTCACCATCTATGCACATATTCAGTCACAGTAGAACATAGTCCATTGCAGTGCCGCCATCCATGCACACATTCGCTCACAGTATAACATATAGTACGCTCCTCAAGACACCATCTACGCACACATTAAATCACATTCAATCACAGTAGACCATAGTTCGTTCCTGCTGTCACCATTTAGAGAGACAAGATCAGTGTCTTGCACAAATGTTAAAAGAAGGCGTGCAGCCTCCCTTCTGCATGTCTGGTTTCCACTCGGGTAGACAATGTCCTGAACTGTACTGTGAAGGGCTCCTGTCTTCTCGAAGGAAGCGAACATCACATACCTGTCCGCGTTGTACTCTGGGCAGTACATAATATAATGTTCTACATCCCCGCTTACTCGTAAGGTTACAGTACGAGTGGACGTCATTTTTTAACGATAACCCCTTTGAACGCACGAAAGAACTGTTATAAATATTCTTTATTCCTGATGACGATTTCAGACGGTAATGACCTTAGTACCGAGGCTGTTACAGAGAATAATTGATTTATGTTTGAAAATTGCTTGCAAATGCTTTGTACGTGATGGTTTCTGCATGCGCATTGTACGCGTGCGTATTTGTTGTATGCCCACCCTGTCATTATCTTGTACTAGGTCTCAGTATCAATAAAAAATAACACAAACAGATGCAATAAAACTAATGCTCTCCCTAAAGAATTATTACCAGGACCTTTCTGCATACGTTGATGTTTTTGAGACAGGAAAAGACGCATTTATGGCTGAAGAATTGAAATTAAACATTTTCGCGCCAATAAATTCAAACTCGTGATGTCTACATCAAAAATGACCCCGTGAACACCGTTTGAAGTGAATGGCGGTGTAGCCTAGCCTCTGGGATCCGCGCGAGAAATCGGTGTCGCCTCACGTATTTCAGTTAATAATAATAATTGGTTTTTTGGGGAAAGGAAATGACGCAGTATCTGTCTCATATATCATTGGACAGTTGCGAAATCGGGCGGTGATGGCGACACCTTTATTTCGTTTTTTATTTATTTTCTGCTTATAAAAGCTAAGTTTTCGGTGCCTTTGGCCTTTTTGTGATTACAACGCGGTACTTTATCGACGCAGGTCAATTTCAATTTGTTCTCCGTAAGTAAGCAACTAAGCTGAATATGAACATTGGAATATACTGTAAAGCTCCGATTAGAATCAAAACACGTGAATCATTATTTTATAAAAGATTTAGATGGCGTTAACTTGAGAAATAGCACTTATATAGAGGCGTGGACATGCATACAGTACAGTTATTCTAGTTTACGTGCTGAAAACGCCAAGATAGAATACCACGACATGCGGACAAGCTGTGTGGTTGCAAAAAAAAAAAAGACTTCGGTAGCGCGAGTCTTTGAGTTGCATGCAAAACGAAAAGTAAAGAGCGTAAGTGAATCAGCAGCACACATTCAAATATACTATTCAAATACTATTCAAACATAATATTTCACATTCAAATAGAGTACAAGGAAATGCTACTCTGGAGAGCTAAAATGGGCACACAGCGCAAGAAAGATGATTGGAAAAATAAGCAGTAGAAACTCCTGCATTTCGGAGGACCGACCACTTGCTCGATGCTGTAGCCTGCTTATGGTCGCACCAAAAAACGAAGCTAAAAACCACATAAACCATGAACCCTTGCCGTTCTGAATCCCGTAAAATTTGTAAACTGCGCCAAAATTAACCGTGAAAGTGCAAAAGTAAGTCTCGAAGCCTTGCCGCTCTACACACCTTTGAACTGTATTGGGTTTGTATTTGGTCATTATTAAATTGTTTGCGTTATTTATTTATATTACGTAATTAAATAATTCATGTTTGCCCTTAGTCGAACCAGGACAGGAGCGTAAAATTTAAAAAGAAGAAAGCAAAGCTTGCACGGCAGCATTTGATAAATAAAAATGATAGGTTTGAATAGAAAGCTACAAGGATAATATTATGTGGTCATAACTGCCCAACGTAAAAAGAACAATAAAGGCTCGGATAGGACCAAAATAGAGCTTTCTCTCTCTCTAAAGGCTCCGCGCTCTCACAAGATCGGCAAGAAGTTCGCTGTTCACATGTTTCCAGAAAAAGAATTAACTGTTCGCGTTTAAAATGTGTACTAGTTATAGAAGTTCTTATCTAGGATTTCACATACTTATATGCTTTAAAGGGAAATTTGCGTTACTAAACAGACCGCTTGAGTCCCATGGCTATGTGTTGGTTTATTTTTAAAATTCATGTTCCCGTGAAAACTTTGTCATTCCTAACTATATCCATTCAAATGGGCGATTTCGCATGCCGGAAAACATGAGCGCTAGAAGTGGCATTTGTCATTCTGCGCGATGTGCGAATGGCATGTCTGACAACGCGCGAATAGCAAAATGTTTATGCATATAGTCCAAATTTACATAAACCGTAAGAAAAAGTACCAAATGCCTTCCTTATTATCTCCATGCAGGTATCTCAAGTTCCTTTCTTGCAGTTTCGTTTCATTCGTAGCTGCACATTTTTGTTTCATCTTATCATTTACTTGCTATATCGCCTTTCATCTACAAATATTAGTTATTTAGTATAGTGTATGATAGGTGAAGTATTTTTCGTGTGTTCAAGCATAGACAGGTTTTATTTTGAGCATACGGGAGGCACTGATTGCTACCAGCAAAAACATGAGTAAGCGCGCGGTTTAACCAGTTCCAACTAGTTATGAGTAATTTGGTTTGCAGAGCACGTAATTTTCTCAGCGGTCAGTTTTTCCTTTCAAGAGGCCAATTTTAGCGTTAACCGAATACATAATAACCCTCTACTGTCTTTACCAATTACAGTTTCGACATGCGTTTTCAAGGTTAAAATTGGAGAAGGGGGAACCTCTATGTGTTTATGTTCAGTTACTTGATGTAGCTCCAAGGTTTATGTCAGCAACTTTGCCCAAAGCATTGTTACACTTTTATGTATTAGATTTGTTTGCCGCTTTTTTCAAGAGTCTGACATATTTTGCGCGCAGTATATTCACTAACTGCAGCTCTTGGCTGATATTACCTTGGGGGGACTGATGATAATGGGCTGCTAATTTAAGTCGTGAACTGCCAATACGGTGGCAAGTGTGCGTTACCTCGTGTCAAAACCCGAACTATCTTGCTGACCTCCCAGTTTTCCGGAACGACCTGGGTCTGAAGGCAATATTATCAAAAATCAATAATAAAAAATCATAAGATGGTAGTCATCTACAGAGAAATAACTCGCTGAGTTTTGATTAAAGCAGGCTCGTGTTTCTTGTATGAGCACCCGTCGTGCTGATCACTGATACTGCAGGTACGATTTCCCTTGTGTTTTATATCTTGACAGCAACTAACCACACCGCTCTTCCAGAACTTATGTATTTTGCTAGCAATGTTGTAGTCAGAAGCGGAAGCCTGGATGGCTTTCACTATATACGCCTTCGTATTAATTAAGTAAGGTAGAACTAAGTTGTGATGGAAAAAAATGACATATGTACATGTACGATATGGTGCACGTTTTTCTGCCCAGAAATAAAAGCGGTACTCGAGGAACAGTACGGATCACTAGTGTGCATATCTTCAGCACATTGCAGCTAAATATATTAGAGCAGAAACTGAACAGAACAAAACGTTATCGTCGATGTCTATCAGAAACACAAGGGGTTTGATGTTTCCCTTTTCCATTTACCTCAACGAGCAACTCTAGAAATCTAACGCCTTCATTAAGGACATATAACGAAAAGTCACTAAGTGAGAAAACTAAGATAGGTGCTCACAGCAACAGAAAAAATAAGGTTTATAAATTTAAAAGAAACGGGTTTGTACGTAAGCAAGTGGTGGGAAGGTATGAAAAACGAAATGAAAATAAAATAAATACAGGAAAAAAGCGCTTACAAAAAAGGAGTACGCACGCAAGGAGATTCTGGCACGCACAGCTCAATGAAAGAAAGACACATAGAGAAAAATGTTTGAAAAGCCGCTATTCTTGAACATTGCAACGGGCACAGATAAGAGACGAATTTAACAAAGCGACAACAGCAGCAGATAGAGGGTACGAAGGGGTTGGTGGTTGTGTGGATTGGAGAAAGACAGAGGGGAGAAAAAATAAAATGTACACAAAGGCAAGCCCATGGAGCGACAACGCCAGCTCTGTACAGGCATGGAATAAACGAATACGAGAAAGCGTTGCTCAACGCCAGACGATGAAATCACAAAAAGAGAGAGCGAGAGAGAAAGAAGAGAGAACACCGAGGCTCTAAGGCGAAAGGAGGAAACGGGAAGAAGGGAATGCGAGGGTGAGAGATAGGTCGTCCTAGAAAATCACATTAGCGGGCCCAGAAATGAGCCCCGTCCGAAAGGCGGGTTAGATAAAAATGAAAAAAAAATGGAGAAAAAAGACTGGAATGCTGAAAATGAAAGCACGAAAACAGAGCAGCCAGCTCTTCGCGAGATGAGAGAGACAGGAAGAAAGAGAGAGAGAATAAAAAAAACGAAACCCGCAGTGGATGGCAGGGGAAAAAAAAAGAAGAAAAACTGCGTAGGAAAGCATAAAGTTTTTAAACGCTAATAACATTAGAAAGAAAACGCACACACGCGGTTGGGGCCCCGAGGAGATAGGGGAATAAAGGAATTAAACAGAAAAGGCACGCTAGGCAAGAGAAACGAGCTGGAGTCGAGAGAAGAATGGGTCTTGCAAAACAGAGCCCGAGAGAAAATCACCGCGCGAAAAGGAGCCGGAACGAAGAGATTCGAGGTGCAGAGGCAACAAAAAGCATAACACGCCTCAGGGAGAGCGAGGGAAGAGCGGTGGGGAGACGGAGGAGGATCTCAGACGCACTGCTCTCTTTCACAGCGAGAAATGTAAGGACAGCGCACTCCGAGAGCTGCAGCGGCTCTCCTGCAGTCGGACGAAGAGTCTAAGGAGATAGCAACGAGAGAGAAAAGAAAGGACTGGACAAAGTTCTTCCTGCAGGTCACGAAGTACAGCGGTAGAAATAGGGAGACCGGGCAAAAAAAGGGAACCCAACGGACAGGAAGCTCGGGAATAAAGGAAAGAAAGGTGGCGGTGGTGGAAGGACGCGAACGAAGAGGAAAGCGAAAGAAAGGGAAGAAAACGCACCGTCTCGCGATCCGTCTTTTTCGACCCATATATCTTATCTAATCCGAGAAATGAGCTCCCGATAAATCTCCGGCGCTGGCAATTCGTGCACGCCAGAGGAAGGCACCACCACCGCGACGGCGGCTCGCTCGCTCGCAGAGCCGAGATCCGGCCTTCGCTTTCAATCTGGCGAAGTGAACGTGGCAGGAAAGCACAAAGAAAGCCGGCCTCAGCTCATGCTTCTGCTCCTGCGAGCTCTTCTGTCTCTTTCAATCTATCTGTAGTAGAGTTTCTTCAGGTCTGCGAGGAGAAAGAAAAGCCAGCTCAAACCATGTACGTGCATCGACGACGACGACGCTGGAGACAGCAGCAGCGCTACGCGACGCTACGCGAAGAGCCGCTGACGGCGTCGAGCGAGCGCGCGCGCAACGCTGCTGCCAACGCTTGCAGACACGACGAAATGGCTCATACGCGTCGGCGTGGATCTGGTGGTGTTTATTCTTCTGCTTTTGTACGCCTCTTGCTTCTTCTCCGGGGGACTCGTCTCCGGCAACGAGCGTTGTGTTGCAGGCGCGCGGATCATAAGACCTCTCCCTTCCACACACTCTCTCTCTCTATCCCCGCTCTAGCCTCCCACGCCTTCGTTCGTGTTTCTACATAGGGCGCGGAATGAAGCTTTGGCACAAGCGTTGCCTTTATTAGGCTGCAACTGGGGCTCCCTTTCAGATGTACACAGGCAGAGGAAGAGTGGGGACAGGCACTGGAGGTTCTCTCTCCTTGATTGGCGCGTGTGTGGCGAGAAAAATAAGCCCCGCGTCTTGCGCATCTGTCCGGGCGTGCCTGTGCTGTGGCCCCGCGGAATGAGTTTGCGCGCGACTAATCAGCGAGAATAACGGAGCTGCCGCGGCGCCTCCTATTGAGGAGGAGGAGGGACGAAGGTGTACACTTCCGGCATCTCTGACGCGGCTGCAAAACAAGGCGCAGAACGGGAATATTTGTGCTTTTGAGTCCCGCCTTCAGTTGCTTCCTTAAATCGCTTAACTGGTTAAGGTGGTTGCTTAAGAAGTTGGGCTCATTCTTTTGCTTACTACACACGAGCTTTGATATAGTTTGTCATTTTTTTACTAGCACACAATCGTCTAAGGATAAGCGGACATACTCTAACGTTATGCGCAACGAGCGCAGTGAAGAGCGTTGTTGCGTGGCCATGAGAGAGGCCATACATTCTAAACAGAAAGTAAGGAAAAGAGAGTTAGCTGTCCTATAGCGCACTCTTTTTTTTATAAAAGGAAGTCCGCTAGAGGGCAGCTTACTCCTTCTGTACTCCAATATAGGCGTATTCGTGGGCGGTGTACAGCCAGCAGAAAAACAGAAAAACGAGGACCACATAGCATTTAACGTTTAATGATATCGCTCGCCCAGATAAACACTGCGGGGAAAAAAATACAAGGTTTTCATTCGTGTGGAGGAGGTAATCGTTATTCTAACGTGGCGTAGCGTTCCTTATATAGCTCGAGTCTGTGCGCGTAAAAGGAACAGTTGATCTTACACACTTAAAATGCCGAAGACTTCGCGAACATGGAATAACGCTATATATACCTTTAGACATGAATGCAATTTGCGACATTTCTCAGCTTCAAGGAAGGCTGAAGCTCAAACGGTCTCAAGAGTTAACAGCAATTCTCACCAGCAGTGTGCTCTCGCACGCGATAGCTATCGACTCCATCGAGAAAGCATTTATATTAACACTGGGACATAGGGGCGTAATGTGCACATTTGCATGCACTCGCCGACTTTAAAAAAAAGTAACTCCGATGCATAAATAGAGTCGGGAATGTCTTGTAGCACACGTAGGCATTAAGGTCTTTCATGTTCGCGAAGCGCACTGCCAGTAATAAAACGACAAAATTTATTAGAAGTACCCTTCAACACATCGTATATTTCGCGTTGTTCAGGCATTTCGTGCACTACACATAGAAAGGTCACTCCAACCGGGTATTTCCACAAGCGGTTTGGGTGGGATTTCTTTTTTTTTTTTTTCAGGAGAACTCGCCATCTCCGGCTTTCTTAACCTCATATCATGAAGGTGCATAAAGAGACAAAAAAGTAACCAGGCACCCGAAGCCACTACGCGTTACGACACTACAATAACATCAGCCTGTATAAAATAATCTATAGATCAAACATGAGCTGCCTTCTTAGCGTTGTTGTTGTGAATTGTGCCCTTTGACACAAAAAAATATGGGATAGCTTCACTCTGATAAGCCAATCTGTATACAGAAGTATAAGAGGATGCATGAAGAGTGCTGCCTTCGGTGAGCCGATCAATATATGTTTTTTTTTTTAAGGCGTTAGATTCATGACGTCCAGTTAAAGAAAAGCTGAAGGCAAGTTCACCTAGCTTTTGTACAGTGAGCAAATTGAACACAACTCTTCGGCTTTTTGTGACTCTCATTGCGTTTGTACGGAGGCAAATTAATACTAATTTACCGGTGAGACAACTGGAGCTGAAAATGGAACATTATTTGTTTTCGCTACTCCGTACGATCTCGTGAGGCCAATCACGGTTAGTAGTGGATGACGTTGTAGTCTAGCCTCAGAGGTTCGGATAGACTTTGCGCAATCACTTTGCAACCATGATCCGCGGTGTTGATACCTATTTTGCACATTATCGTGTTTTCTAGCTTATTAAGCCCCTGTTTTCAGTAAAGGTTTCCTCTTTTTCATTAGGATGCGCCAATCGATACAACAGGCCCGAACATTGGTTTGTCGTCCGCGTAACTTAAGCCAAAGCCGGGGGACAATTAAACCTACAACACAGAGCTTCCCGGATACTCGTAGCGCAGACTCGTTCTGAAGAAAAGACTCGTTCACGAGCTCATCCTGTTCCTCAGCTAGCAAGCAGCAAGCGTTCTCGTTTCGCTCGTCATTGGTGGCTCACTCATCTTCGCCAGACGCCCCAGCCGGCAGTTCGTGCTCTCTTATTCGATTTTCCTTCCATCTTGAAAGGCGCTCCGCTGCCGCTGCTCCTCGGATCTGTCTGACGAGCAGCAACATTCTTCTTCGTTTCCTCTCAGTTTCAGGGCGCAAAAACCCGAACAGAAACAAAGGCTAGTATCGTGTATAAAAATAAAGCACCTCGCGTTTCCACGCGAAGCGAACACGAGACAGGAACACAACACGCAAAAAGCCGAGGAGTTGGAAGAAACTGGGAATCTTTTTCTTCCTGCAGCGACGCTGGCGGGGATCAGAAAAAAAAAGTAAAGCAAAATGATGGGAGCCAGAAATGAAGAAAGCAAAGAGAAGCCGAAGCGTTGCCCGACAGCACAAAAGGAAAAACAGATCCCGAGCAGCAGCGCCGGGGGCCGCCGCTCCCCCGCTGCAACAGAGATGGATAGCCGCTGGCAAAGAAAACGAATGGCGAAATGGCGAGTTGGACAGAACGCGAGAGAAGGGAGGACTCGGCAGCAGGCTCTCTCTGTGTGTGTAAGGTGGGGTGCTGCTCGCTAAAAATAAAAAAAAAGGAAATAAGGAGAGCAGGCGGCTGCCGAAGGCGAGCGCTGGAAGAAAGAAGCCCACACAAGCCTCCTTCTGCGCCGCCAGCGCCGAGGGATGCTCAGTCGGGCATCGCACATGTAGAGGGAGCACGTGTGTCTGTGCGTGCGTTGGGAGGAAGAGGAAAGGGAGGAGGAGGAGGAGGAGGAGAGATAGAGAGCGAGGGGGACCGGGTAGCGCGGGAAAGCAGCAGCCGGGGGCTCGGGGCAGGAGAAAGCAAACAGACCGTGGTTCTCCCATGGGGTTGGGTGAGGGAGCAGCTTAGGGATGGGAAGAAGGCCGGTCCAAGCGGAAGAAAGGAGGACGCTGGGGAGATTTCGGGGTGGGCTGTTATGTGTGCGCGCATGCGCGCAGGAACAGGACCAGTCGGGAGGGCGGAAACGGAACGTTTTGGGGGCGAGAGTGACAAAACAACGAAGGAGCTGCTCTAGCGATAACGGAGGATGAAGTATAAAGAGAGAGCGGCAGTGCCGGGCGGCCGAGGTACATTGGGGCGATCTATATTGAGTAACGCTAACAGAATAAAGTTTCTCTTTTGTCTGTATGCGATAGAGTCTTTCATAAAGTTCGTTAAAAATAAAATACAAGGAGTTTGTACTATGTACAGTGGTCTTCTGCAGTATACCTGAGGATGCGATATTTTGACGGGAACGTGGTCACATTTTCTGCTCGTGGAGGCGAGAGCAGGTGGAAAATTGTGAACCTATTAGCGAACTCCAAGTCATTTCACCCAAAATATATGGTCCCTGGATTTTCGTTAATGAGTGGATTTACAGTATTCAGGCCGGAATTAAACAAACATATACAAAAAACCGAAGCCAGACCAAATATGAAGGCTAACCAATCATGTCTTCACAAATGAAGTGTCAATAATTTGGTGCCGCATTTATAGCAGCTCCCGTACGTAACCGACGTCAGGTAGCTAGAATGATTACATTATAGGCGCACAAGAACACGACTGTATAGCAGAAGTCTTATTTTTGCAATAACCAGTGTCACATACGTGGAGCGTTAGCTGTGAACCGCAGCATACTGGACTGTGCTGTTCTCGAATATGCAAAAAAAAAAAGCACGGTATGCGATACCTAAAGAACGAAGATAACATTGCATGTAATCCCCGGCAACTACAAAATAAAATTCTCTAAGCCGTGGTACGCGTCAAGCCTCGTTTTCCTAGAAATAAAGTGTTTCGGCAAAACAAAAACTTTGACCAAGCGACGATTGAGCTTCCCTCTCCGAACACTTAATTACCGTGCTACGAGCCATAAGGTGTTCCACATCGACCGGCACCGCGGCTGGATAAGCCGTAATCCACTGACACATCACGCCATTAAAGTGATACTGAGGGGGAATTTAAGTTAGCCTGCGTCGATGGGATACCGCGTTTTTATTCAGAAAGATACCACTGTAATTCGAAAAAATCGAAATTCAGGTGTCGCCATCACCTGACGATTTCACGAGTAAACTGTGCGCGTCGAAACCAATTTTTAGGAGCGGATCCCAGAAGCAACGCTACATCGCCATTCGCTTCAAAACGATGGCGACCAGTCCCTTTCGATGTAGCCCGTCAGTTTAAATTGAGTGGAGGGGAAATTTTTAATTAAATTTTCTCAGCGATAACTTGCGTATTTTGTTGCCAGACGAACGCTGACATAGCCAGAAAGAGCCAGTGATTAATCTTTTTTTTATTACTGAGAAGAATAAGTGCATGGAGTTCTCTTCAGTGCCCCTTTGAAGCACATCAAGTGTAGATAAAGTCCTCAACGCGTCCTTTCCAAACCACTGCTCTGTAACTGTTCAATCGAAGGATTAATTTTAATAATATCCACCCCCACGCGTCTTTCTCATTATACCGAAATCAGTGCCAATAGAAATTTCGTGGGTTTTAATTAGCCTTTGTTATAGTCCGCTACAGCAGTGTCTCTGCTTATCATTCTTTTTTTCTTTCGTCAGGGCCTATGGTGATGATGAAAACATTTTAATTGCAAAAATTAGTGGTTGGTCCCCATATTCCGAGAGTCCGTTGGATCTTGCAGCCGGTCTAGCCCATGTGGTTAGCTCCTGCCGAACTTTCGGGTCTGAGCTAGACAGCATTTCCACCCACGGCTCCATCGTACGTTCTTTTATCCTTTCTATTTATGTGTTCTCTTGTCAGGCCCATACCAAGTGGTACAGGCCCGCTTCTATGCCACAGTATGCGCAATGTGGCTAATATAGTCTTTTGGGCTTGAGTATGTTTTTGTTTGTATTCTTTTCAGTGTTATTTCTTGCTCCTTGTCTCAAATGCTACCATAAATTATATTGTACCATAATTTATATTGTAGGATTTCTGAGTGTGTGGGTAGCAGGTTTGGGTAGTTGAGGTTTGTGTGTACTTTTTTACCGCCATTCTACCAGACATAGTGTGAAAATCAACAACCCGTGCCTCTGTACTAGCAATACGTGGAAGCTGCTGTTGAATGGCACGGTTTCGAGTAAAGGGTATAGGAGTGCCACCTATCTAGAAAACAAGGACGAGTCTGAAATTAAAGGGGAGAAAAAACGACTCAAAAATAATCATCCGGCTCTGTGTGTTTATCTCATTTTCCTGTTAATTATGGGTGCGGATGCAGCAGTGATTAACTGTAAGGGCTGAAAAAATAGGCAAGAACTAAGAAATCAAAACATCAGTTTAATATTAGGTGGCCTAAAATGAAAGAATTAGTGCATGCGTGCGAACTTTTGGTCAGAACTGAGCCTATTATGTTATTTAGCGCAGCTCAACACTTTTTTTAAGTGATTCTTTTGCTAACTTTGCGAATTTTCCACTTAACAACAAACTTTTGAAAGAAAAAACCAACACAGCACTGACAATAAATTGCTTCATTGAGAATGCCAGCTGTTTGAGTGATTTGACTGCATGCCAACTAGTGCGAAAGAAATTGAGCGAAATATAAGATTACTCGTAATGAAAGGGTCCAATTATACTTGAAAATGAAATAACATAGAGCAACAAGTTTACTGCTCACGTAGCGCAAATAACAAAAATAATTCATTAAAAGGCTGAATTTAAGAATCACCTATTTCGACTTAAACGAAGCAGGCAAATTTCATTCAAATCTTAGAACCCTCCTCAATAAACAGAAGAAAAAATACCAGTAGGTCAAAAGCTTCTAAAAATGCTACCGTTACATTTTCACAGTATCTGAATAACTTTGACGCCCTACCGAATGCAAGCGGTTAACTTTGTCAGGTAGGGAACCATCTCTGCAGCTTCACTTAACCCCGCTTACACCACAACGTGAGAACCAGCCGTGGCGCCACCCCACACCGCAGCCCTCCGTAATGGTTAAGCAAAGATACGGTCGATCCACACGGCTTACGTCACTCGGCCAAAACTGTGCCTCCCAAAACACCTCACGAGCGCGCACGTACAAGCGAGAAAGCCCGTGGCAGCGTGGCCAAGCCGCGATTACACGGGGGAACCGCGCGAGCAGAGAGACACACCGAGACCGCCCCTACGTTGATCGAGAAAAACACGGGTGAATCCCGAATGAAGAAACGGCGCCGGCTTCAGCTGTTTGCCTTGCTTTCAACCGCACCCTCTCTCCCCCAGCACCCTCTCCGTCCCAAACGACCGATACGTATACATAAATGCATAGCGCGCGCGGCGAAACTGTTCTTCGAGCGTGGTGGCGTCGCCGAGTGTGCCAGCCGGCAGTGAGTCGCGTGCGGGCCCCACAGTGTAGGTCTCCGGGCTGCGTGAGGCAGCAGCGTGAAACGGACGCATTCATCTCGCCAACGCTGGGTGTCGCGTAGGGGCGAGGAGGTGCGCTACTACCGCTGCTACCTCGAGGCCGCGCCGTTCGTCGGTGTCGTGAATATTTAGCAGGACGACGCGTCCGCGGGGATATCCGGCGATTTGAGCGCGCGCAAGCGCACGTCACGGGCCCTCCTGGGCGCGGGTTGAGCGCTCCCGTCCCCGTGCAAGAAGGGCACAACAACAGCGTCTCGACGCTGTGACCCGCGCGACGGAGCGTGAGTGCGAGCGACTAAGGACGCCACTATTTCTGGGCGTTCGAGTAGGCGCGGCAGATCGACCACCGTGTCTCTGCGTACACATATTCGCGTACACTTTAGAACTGAATTGAATGCAGTTCAGTTTACACCATGAAAGTGGCGGTCTATGTTTGCCATAGGCGGTGCTGATAGCGCCCGTGTTGCCAAGATTAGAGGGGCCTCACTGCATTTCGGTCCAATTCGCAGAAGCAGACCTGTCTCACTCTCACACTGAAACGCATTATCTAGCTTATGAACATGAGTTGGAATTTTTGGTTTCTATTTTTTTTTAAATCTGGCTTACTTATTTTGTTTATAATTAAGGGCATAATTTTGCGGTTTTCTTTTCCCGAAGAATATTATTTTCAACAGATGAATGACCAAATATATCGTAACAGTAATGTGCTATTCATGTTCGGTCAAAAGTGTCATAAAGTTTACGTTGGCTATTCGTCAGCCTGAACGCTTTGCCAGAAATTAAACTTTGCCATTAATTACTACTATAGAACCTATCGCTGTACTTGCAGACGCAAATGATATTGCCAATAAAAGAAGTAACCAAAATGAAATGGCGAAAGTGTTAGACAAACACGCATAGGGAAGTGAGTTCGTTTAAGGTAGATTGCCATGTTATCGCTAGGTTACTTGCGGCAGGCTGACTGCGAGGGCGAGGAATCACGTTTTATATGCATTCATGAAAGCTATGGAACTGCTGCTTCATCACATGCAGTGGAGAAACTTGCTGGATTAAGTAACTCCGCTAAGCGAGTGATGACAGCGATCTACGCTACTCAATCTAATGGCACACATGCACTCTCACCGCTCCCCTGGCTTTTGCATGGTCTTATTTTCTCTTTTTACTAAGTATAACTCCTACTAGACAGTCAGCTAGCTGCGACGTGTTTGCCAAGGATACTGACCTTTTTCGGTTAAAATCGAATTGTGGAAACTGAATTCCGCGCATTTGTATCGGCTTCTTTCGGTTTAAACCGTAAATTCGAACCCCTATACATAAGAATTATTCGCAGCATTAGTATTTAAGAAATGACGCGATATAATGCAGTGTTGAGCTTGATCATACTTACTAGATGCCTGTATGGTACTATTTACCAAGGGAGAAGTTGGGTGGCTCCTGTCCATGACAATGTAGTAGGAACATTAGCTGTCCCCTCATGAGAATCACTTGTGATATTGGACTTGATTAGGGTTCCTATAAACTTCGCTCGTTTTCTTGCGTTTCAAGTGGATTACGGAAGCCTCAAAGAATACGCACACACGAGCTGCATTGAAAGCTGTCATATTTCAGCAGACATGAAATTTTAACGTGCGCAGCGATAAATTTTTGCTGTCCGGGTCGTTGGTGCATAGGCGGCCGGACGATTAAGCGGACATATTCCGTATCGTGGGCTCTATGCTCTTCGGAAAGCTTGCTTTCACGCTTGTGCGGTTCCGCGTCTTGTTTTTTCCTGATATTCTTGTAAACATTTCTGACGGCTCTAAACTATAACCATCACCAAAGCTGAGTTTACTGCAAGACAAAAGAATCACCCAATTATCTCGATCTTACTTTCAATACTGCTTGAAACAAATAAGTCAGACCATCATAAACGAACACTCTTAGTGGCTTGGACGAGTTTCTTTTTTTTTTTTCAGTGATCTTAGGGCATTAAAACTAAAAAACCTTAAACCATGACAATTACAAAAGGAAGCTTGCAGTGGTATCGCCTTAGGAAGTCGGCCTAGCCGTGATGCACTTTTAAGAAAGTGCATCACGCCGCCTCCAAAGTAACGAATTCAACCGCTCTAGCGCGAACTACCAATTCGTTGCATCCAATGCGCGTTTATTGGCTCAAAAAAAACAAAACGCCTTTTTGTTATGAAAAACAAACAAACGAAAAAGACGAGTATATTAGTAAAGACGAAATTATTCCACTGCACAAAAAAGAAATGAATAAAATACTCAGCACGTGAGCTAATATAGCTCCAGTTTCTCTTTACTTGTGAAGAGAAAAATCAATGAAATGTACATGACTATGTTTATGACACCGAGCTTTTGATGACAGCGACGGATTAAGCGCTCGAACTGCGTTAATCAATACTTCACCAGTTTTGAGTTCTCCTTTATAATGGACGTTTTCGTTTCAATTGAAGCAAACTTACAGCATCAGTGACCTTCCGCTCAGTAACGGAACATTCTCTCCATTAGACTGAAAAACCCCTATTTCAAGCCCTATTTCCTTCCAGGAGTATGAAAATTCGGTCCATTTGGAAAAAATGAGGCAATTTCGATTCTTAATATTCCCCGAAACATCGTAAGAATTCCCTTCTCGCCAAATATTACTCCTCATATTTCTCAATAAAGAAGAAATTCCCCAATTGGAACATCACTGTACAATATTTGTGGTTAGGAGGATGGCTATTTTTTTTTTCGAGTTCATTTATTCATTGTAGCAAGATAGCACTAATATTAAGCGAATTCGTCGGTGTACCTAGTCGGCCTTTACGAACTGCACCGAGAACATAAACTCACACGCACTGTGATCCGAGCAAGGCAAAAAAAGATAAAAACAAAACAAAATTAATGAGCAACTGCAAGCTTGAAGGGGAGAACATGAGGGTCACGGGAGGGTGTGAACTACAGCCGGATAATCAAAACCTTCAGATTTTAGCCCGCCTTTTCAGTTTCAAGCACATCCTGGCAAACACAAGCCTGGCAACACGGCTTCCGAGGTCCATAAAACGCGGCAGATGGTTGCCACTGTATGCAACGCTGTGGTATCGAGTGATGCTGACTTGTCCTTTGAAGAGCCAGATGCACACAACAGAAAACGTTCTGTCTGTGTGGGTAGTTTTATCTTATTATTGTTCTGCCACTGAATTCTTACAGCGCGTTAAGCCACTCAATGGCCTCAAGGCCAAACTTCTGAGCTCAGCCTTCCGGACGATACGTGCTTACATCGCGCATAGGAGTACCGTAAGCTAACACACAGAAGTACTGCTGAGGCAAAATATCGTTTCACCCATATCACGCACCGCACCGACATGCAAATATAAATAAACACAACCACTTCCTAAACAGGTAAGGCATTCTATTTAAGTTGCATTATTAGTGCGGTTTAGTTTTTCCGATCATTAAGAAAAATGATCCGATGCTTTTTGATATGCATTATGCGCCGAGGCACGTTTTGATTTTTTTTTTATCAAGAGCGTACGAAGCATTGTGAGCGGGGAATACTCGCAAGGAGAGCCTATTTAGATTACATAGTACAGTACAGCACAACGACTCACATTCGATACTGACTATATGCACAGCACAATACTGCGCCCTGGCAGATTCCACGACAGACTTAGGATCTCAATATCGTGGAGCTCCGCCTTTTTACGTTTCGCAGAGGCGCTAATAAATGCGTTTAAAGCACCCTGTCGCGAAGCCAAATACGCCTGTGGATGGTGCCAAAATGAAGTACGTAAAGTAGGGAAAAGAAAAACAAAGTGTCTTGTTGCCTACTTCGTGCTACTGCACGACATGTAGAGCGTTTGACTTGCCGTGGTGAAAAGTCGCATATATGTGCACTGTTGCGTCTGAACTGTCTCGAAGGCTTGAAATGTTCGTGTCTAGTAATTAGAGAACAAAGCAACGCAGACGTAATATTATTAGTTGATGCCGCTCAGTGACAACTCTAGTGTCACATTTACGTCTTTCCTGTTTGCATCAGAGACGAATATAAAAATGGAAATTAACAATGTTAATCGAGAAAGGCTTTCATGAAATGACAGGCTTTTCGACAGCGACAGGTACGTCACAGCTTTCACACTACAGGCCGTTACCGACATCCCTGTTTGTTTTGTTTTTTTGCACACTCACGATCCAAGTCCTTTGCACACAACTCTGAGTACGAGGATATCCCTTTCGAAGTAACCGCTTATCGGGGAACTTAAATTTGAAATACGTCTTGGTAGTCTGTTCATTTTACTTTTCGGCTGATACATAATACCGAAGAGTTCCCTTCCGTGGCGGTATTCGCCCTATTCCTGCCCATCTCATTAAAGCAATGAACTATCATGTACAAATGACAGCTTATTCCTCCCATCATACTCATACTCCTCTTCCCACATTAGAAAGCACTGCAAGGAAGAAATTGTAAATTTACGGCTCAAAAATACTCAAAACTGCGTGCAGCTAATATCATTTGAAGATAACAAGTACAGGCAACACTCAAAACTCTTAACCTATCGATGGGTTCAAAGGCTGCTGAATAAGAAAGCTGTGCTGCAGCGTGACATCATTCTTTTTAAATTATTTTTATAAGGAAACTTCCTCTGACTTGTTTGCTTATTTATTCTCTGACGAGTTAAACCGATGCCTGTCAGTTATAGCATGACAATGCGACAGCGTGATTACCTTGCTCGCAATAAAAAAATACCAGCAAGTATAAGCTTGAACATGTCCAGCTAAATGTATCGAGGATGCATGCCCTTCTATTATGAAAAAAAGAAAAGAAAAGTGACGCAGGTGTTTCAATAATCACAGTGTGAAGAATAGACAGCGTTCTGACAGCATCAGAAAGTCACAACAGCTGCAGTGCCATACGCGCAGTGAGACTGGGAATTCATTCGCGTGCATGTAATACAAGTCTACGCTGCACAGAAGCAGCTGAAAACCAGGCGATCATAATTCCTGAAGCATTCAACAACAGCGCCCCTAAACAACCACCAGGACCAGCAGCAAAGGCAAAAAAAAAAAAAAAACTCGGTGAACTAGCTGTCACAGCGATGCTCGCGCGGCACGCAGAATCTGACATGGAGAACGTGACAACCAGACCGTGCGCGCTTGCATAGGTTCCCGCTTTTGAAGCGCCTCCCATAGACGCGCACGTCAGGCTCTCCTCTCAAGGCGTCAGGTCGAAAACACAACAGCGCTGACAGTTCTTTGACACGCGCTGCCAAGCGAGAGCTACGCGACTGCGATGCATGACGAACAAAACAGGCGAGGAAAAAGCCAGTGCCCCGAAGGCTGAGGAGCCGACTGGGAGAATAGGAAGACGGGCCACAGGCTGCCGCCGCCGCTACTGCGGCAGCAGGCGCGGCAGTCGCGTCCGCCGCCGACGTAAATAGGCCCCGGAGAGAAGTAATTAGGTGCGCGCGCGGGCGCCTCGGATGGGCGTTCGGCCAAAAAACTTCATCCTCAGCGCCGGAAACCCGGCCGGCCGCGCTGGCTACCAAGTGACGAATCATGTCCCTGATAAATGGCCGCCCCCGAGAAAACACGATTCTGCCCTTAGGGCTTCTCGCCGCGTTCGTTGTTGGCCGCACGATGGCGCTGCGCGCGCCAGCGAGGCCGAAGCTCTTTGCCGCCAGAACTCTCTCCAGCAGCGGGGTGCAGTGTGTGCGGTGGAGGACGCAGGCAGACCGGCACCGTAGCCATGCGAGTCTATGTACACTGAAGAAGGAAGGGGGGGGGGGGGGGGGGGGGTCAGTGTGCGCGCCCGCTAATTGAACCCGAGTGTCAGCCCGGCCATTAGTTTGATCGAGCGAACGCGCATGCGCCTTGCGTACTTCCGTTACCATCTACGAGATTAAAAAGTGTGACTTTGCGCTGCAGAGAGAGAGAGGGGGGGGGGGGGGCGTACATAGTTCGTATACGCTGTGTGGGTGACGCATTTTCTCAACTGACACTTGGAC
Organism: Amblyomma americanum; assembly: GCF_052857255.1. Taxonomy (NCBI): domain Eukaryota; kingdom Metazoa; phylum Arthropoda; class Arachnida; order Ixodida; family Ixodidae; genus Amblyomma; species Amblyomma americanum. The sequence goes on along the minus strand of NC_135502.1, from coordinate 89,535,936 downwards.
CGCTGTGCCGTATTTCTATGCCTTCTTTTTTTGTGCGTTTATTAGCCGAGTAGGTACTGCATCGTTTCCCTGCCGTCATGCTTGAAGAGAGCGAACGAACTCATGCGTTAGCCCACATCTCGCATTTCTCGTCGAATACGCATCGTGACGGGAAGAGAACACAGGCACAAGAGAACAATAACGCTGTTATTAAATTATCAATAACGTAACGCTATAGTTCCCATGCAGAGGAATTTCTAAGCACTCAGAAGCATAAAAAATAATTGAATTAGTAGAGATGGATATGGACACTCCATTTTTATTCCTGCATCGAGCTTGGCTTAAGGGATATGATACTAAGGAAGTACATACATTACCTGAAGGGTTCATATTTTTGAAAGATTAGAGAGCCCAGTATTGAAATTGTCATGTTCAACGACACACACGGCGCGTTGTGCGGGGCCTGTTCAACGCATTAACACTGAACACTGTACACAATTCGAACGTTTCGAAGCTCGCCAGGATATGCTTATTGGAACCTCAAGAAGCAGTCACAGCTGGCATGTAGCCGCCGCGGTGGCTGAGTGGTTATGGCGCTCGGCTGCCGACCCGAAAGACGCGGGTTCGATCCCGGCCGCGGCGGTCGAATTTCGATGGAGGCGCAAGTCTAGAGGCCCGTGTGCTGTGCGATGTCACTGTACGTTAAACAGCCCCAGGAGGCCGAAATTTCCGGAGCCCTTCAATACGGCGTCCCTCATAGCCTGAGTCGCTTTGGGACGTTAAACCCCCATTATCCAAACCAAACCATAGCTGGCATGCGACAACTTCGTTCCCGGCGCTGCACCTTTACATTTTCGAGAACAACTGGGGCTGCAGATCTGACAATTAGAACAAATAACTCGTTGTGAGCCCGTCATTTAATCATGGGCGTGGAAATCTTGCATCGTATACAAGGAATCGCCTGTGTCTTATACACGTAGAGTGAAGGAATCTGCCTTACTGAACGGTCTTGCATCATAGAGCGAGTGCAAATATATGAATGTACGCACGCGTGAATGCATACGTGGGGAGTTTTTAGGCTTTCGGTGCATGTCAGCGTAAGATACAAGTGCTACAGCCGTCTCATTGCGCGCTACTGCCCCTGTGTACAAATCAATGCATACATCACCTGCTTTCGTAATCCTAGACAGCGGAGCTAAATAGTTGAAAAACACGAACGGAGGGAAAGGGTTAAGCCTAATGTATATTCCCGGTGCACTTTTTCCAATCTACCGGTCAAAGGAGTGCAAGCTATTTCGCAAGTTTAGAGCGAAGGAAGCGCGTTGAAGTTTGGAAGCAAACAATCCGGAGCGCGTGTATGCATAGTCTCTACCCGGTGGAGGTCTGCGCCCCGTCGGCAATTGCATTACATTTCGCGAATCACAATTGTCTGCCTCGTGCGGGCATATATCGCCAACGCCGGTCGGTCTGCGCGCACCTAATTGTTATACACGGGCACGCACCGAGTATAACGCCCAAGGCAAACAGCCCGAGAGTCCAGTTCGTGACCTATCGCTCGGCTACAGAAGCCAGGGCAGCGCGGGGCTCGGTCGACGCCGCTATGTAAACATACGGAATCTGCAGAGTTATCGGGTTTGCATAAATGCACCCTCGGCGGGGCGATCAATTCTGCATGACTTATGGGTAGGTCGTGTCCGCCAGAGGGTGTGAGCAACAGAGCCCGCTGTCTCTCGAGAGGTTCAGTCTAACGTCGAGACTATTGGTGATAAAAAAATTGCTGCGTTCCAGCACTGATTTGAAATATCCCCGGCCTGCTGACAGTTTCTTCAGAAACTGGTGGTTTTCTCAAGGGAAAGTATGACACGAAAAAGGGAAGGGGCGAGGGGGAGGCAAATTTGAATACCAAAATGAACACAGAATAGAAAACACTCGATTAAATGCTCTGAATTTTCGAGCAGAAAATGTTTAGCAAAATAGCCAACAGAATTCTTTCAGGCATGGCACGTATTTTTGGGTCACTTTTTATATATATACCATAGGTACATATATATCGTTGCTTTCACGATACTATGAACCCCGAAATGTCACTGCGCAATTAACAACTGCATATTGTGCAATTGTTTTTCATTCTGCCATGCATCATGCACGTATATACGTAGAACACAAGAATATGCATTATTCTACATGATACAGAAGTCGTTTGTTATCTGTGTGTTTTCACCTTTTTTTTTTTTTGCTGCACATAAGTTACTTGGTATCCAATCCTCTCTATTACGCCCCTATCCGGAGGGCATCAAGAAACAAACAATGCAAATGAAAATAAAGTGCCAAAATCAAAATTCTTTGTACTGTAGAAGCAAATTTGCAGTGATGTGTGCGTATAGCCGAGAACCCTAAAGAAATAGTGAGCCCTAGAATTACCTCCAGAGAATCGTCATGAACTTATGAAGTAGTGCACGAAAAATTGACAGGCAGACAACTGAACAAGAACAAGTAGACCAATGCATGTGATATGGAGTAAACATTCTTATCGGTCAATCATTACGACGCTGTTGCAACTGGATCCACTAAGCACAGTCGCGTGATAACGAATTCTGTCGATGTAGCGAGCGTTCTGAACGCTGATTACAATGCTCTCATGCCAGGAGACTAACAGAGATACTCTCTGCTCCCCTCAGAAATTTCTCCAAGAACAACAAAGGTAGATATACTGTGACAAATCGCAAACATGCTGCCCTTGTAGTTGAGCAGCTGGGTAGAATCATGGAGATCAAAAGAGAAAACGCTGTGGCTTTAGATATAAGTAGGGGTCGGATTTTTCGGTTTGAAAAAAAAAACGATAAAAGTACGCCGAATTAATTTGTGATAGTCGGTTTTAACCGAAAAAGGTCAGTATTCTTGACACACACGCATCAGCTAGATGGCTATTGGCCAGGAGCTAAACTGAGTCGAAGGTAAAAATTAACAAAGTATAGAAGCTAAGGGAATGGCAAGGCGCTGGTACAGTTGGATTAACGCACTTGCGCGCTTTGACGCATTTTCCGCTACCAAATAAACGCCAGTGCTGACCGGAAGGCTCCACAACCTTGCCGTCTGCTGACGAAGCGCTCTTTGTTCGCTGTCATATCACCGGGCTAACTCGGCTGAATAGATTCCTTCCCTGCACGTAAAAATACTGGCGTGACAACATGCACAGGCGTCAAGAAAAATGGTCACGTTCTTGTTACCGCGGCGGTTCAGCGATAGCGCCATCGCTGTCGTAGAACGCAGAAGACGGAATTCTCCGCCCTCTCCCTCAATACTGAGCAACAACTTAATGCTAACATGACAATCAGTTTCTAGAAGTAAATTTCCTCTTGCGCTTTTGCTTGACGGCTTAACATTTTACTGCCGTTACTTTTTATTATTTTTCGCCAAAGCAACGCCTTCTACAAGAACCGCGTAAGTACGATCATTTTTGGGCTGATTACTGGTAAGTAAACCGCTCCTGATGACAAAAAGGCCAAGACAAACTCTAAGTTACTTGTCGCTACACAGACATAAAACACCTAAAAAGTACGCCAAATTTTGAGAAAATAAAAACTTAAAGCTGCGTCCCTATAGATATAAAGTAACCAGGGAATCACGCTTTAAATCCATCTAGCATACGAATTCTGCGTTTGTTTTGTTATCAATATATCAGTCATTCATGCTCTACGTGCACTATGTTGTTATATCTGGTACTTATTGTTGTTTTTAAAAGTGTTTTTCCAATATTTTCATTATACCTTACTCCCGACAGCTTCTTTTATTGTTTCTTTTCATAGCTAGTTAACTATAAACATGAAAGAGCGAGTCAAAAACGGTAATAGGCAAGAATTTTGAGTGGCTGAACAAAGTTAACATGTGCTCTGGCAGATAAATGTACGGGTGAAGATTCAGCTTCGTAATTCGCGTTTTCATTTAGAGCCATGCACGCAAACAGTGCGCCTTTGGCAATGGTACACACTGAAGAATTCCGCAGAAACATCAAGATATCACCCATTAGTCATACTTTAAGCTGGTGTTCTCTGCAGCAGTACGATCGATGCGTTATGCTATCAAGAGACATGACAGTTGTATACAGCACGCTTGAACATGTACGATTTAGGCGCGTGAAACGCTAGACTGCGATGTAAATATTCTACGAGGAAATGAAACATGAAATCGATAAGAGATTGAGAATACTTTGATGAACTCACAGCTGCGTGGAGAAATGAAATCTCGCAATTTACGGTGATGTCATTCAATGAAAACCACACAACCTGACCATTCGGTGGTGGGCAAAACGATAACGCGTCCCCGCATATACACATTGGAATGAGCGCGTTGGCCATCTCTGCATACATCTATACCTATTTTTCATCGAGAGATTCGCCCACACAACGTGTGCGAATAAGTGCTACGATTTGGAATAAATAAACACTATACGATTAGAATACGCTATGACAAAATATAAGCCTTGATGACAATGCGCAAGCTTTATGACCATGTGAATCATGTGCCTGTGCTATACTTCATCTACGATCGTAAGCGCTACACTTGTCCAGGCGACATCCACGTTGCTGTTATTTATTTTTGCATGGTGTCTCTTCGGTCAGTAGCAATTCCGTTGTCAATCAGCATGTATTGCAAAACACTGAACAGTCTCGAGTATCTGTGTATACTTCAACTCTTCATAAAATCTCCCTGTGTCAGAGCATAACAAGTGCTTGCTTGTTCACTAAACAAATTGATTTGCTCTCTCTCCCTTCATGCCGAGTCATGTTGCTGACGCGCTCTTTAATTATTAAACTATTCGCGCCCTTCAGAGAACTCTTAAACTGTAACCGCCAAGCGCTTTACTTCAAGGTTCGCACTAATTATCCTACTTGTTACCCCCCCCCCCCCCCCCCTCCCCCTTCCCCCCGCAGCTGAAGTGCGCTGCAGCGCTGCTTTGTTCTGTGACACTTGTCAGCTACTTGCGATGACCCGTAACGCTATGAGTTCATGAGGTGACACAGCACCGCCTAGCAGTGCGCGATTCTATGCGAACGATGCTGCGAAGTAACGCTCGTCAGCACTCCAACAAAAACGCGGTCTTGTCGCTGTCCCTTGTGCACTATTCATTACACTGATTGACAGAATGGCTTAAGTACTACAATAAACATACGCCCAGTTGCAGTGGAAGAGACTTTTACATGCGTTCCGCATGTCAGTATACAGCTGCGCTATGGCGGATATTAGTTATCAGGACGTCGGGTGAATTGTTGTTTGTTATCCTTTTGTTAGAACCATACGTTGCACAGAAAGCCTCATGCATTAATTTTCCGGGGCCCCAAGCACGTCAGTGTGCAGACGTAGTGGAAATCATACCCACAAAGCAAATATCATGCTCGATATTCTCACTGCTCAATACGCGCTGCTCTCCATATCACAGAAACTATAATGACCTGGTAGTTAGGAGAACGGGTTCAGTCATTGCTTCCCCTGCCAACTTCAACTTTATTTTTTCCAGCAACTTATCGAGCACGTCAGGAACGTACGCAAGGCTACAGCTAGCTTTAGCAGGAACCGGGGTTGGTTTTAATAAGATGTTTTACTACTCTGAGCATTATTCTAAATAGTTTGGACAGCTCACAAACTGATGCACTCGAATAGCAGATTACACGGCTAGTTGCGCACGTAGGTGGTGAAAACTGGCCCACCCATCATTCTATTTTTCTTAGTGGTCCATATTTGAACGCGCGCACATGCTGTATGTGTACTCTTGGTTAATTTTTGTGCGCCTTAGAACGCCCGAGAATATGCTGCTGCGTGATTGTTGTTTTTGAGATCTGAATTTTACAGTGCAATTTTCGTATTCTGGTAACGTAAATGAAAACATTGAAAAGTCGCTTCATTATAGCCTGAGAAGTCGTTTAAATCCGAGCAAAGCGCTTTATGAGACGCCAATCAGCTTATCGCGTTCAGGACATAAACACTTCGACATATTCCTATGGTCCAAATTAAACCAAGCACTGCATCTTGGTAACAATGGCGTAGTTTTCTTTGGCTCTGTCACGAAAAATAAATAACCGCATCAGCACTAATGCTGCAGTTGTTGTGATCCGCCTCATGCGTTTAATTGAACGCCATAGGAACTAATAATTTTGCTCAACGCGGTTATGCTTTACTCATGCTTATCTTTTAACTACATAGTGTTTGCAAAAATTTTCTTGCGTAAGCGAAGTACATGACCTGCACTCGTTTGTAAACTGGATAGCCACAGATTGTTGCATGCGGTTGCAAAAGAGCAATAACTGCTTGTTTCTTGTAACTAATCATATGGACGTTCAAAGCAGGAAGGGTAATGCTAGACAGGAGCTGATAGTTGCTTAAATGTTTTATACTTTAAAATACGTGATAAACGATAGTCCGGATCGCGATAGAAAAATAATTATTTTCAAGTTTTGTTTAAAAAATGACAATTATTTGTTGTTTTGAGCTTCAGGCAACATAGTGGGGGATATAAAGCTAGGAAGTACACATCGCTTTTATGGTTATTAAACCTTCTCAACAAGCTATTCGAGGATTGAGGAAATATTCTGCGAGTCACTTAGCTCTGCCATACTAGATTAGGAGCGGCATTTTATACAATGTGTTCACGGCGTATCCTTGTACTAGCTCAAACCCCCACCTGCACTGCTCATTCTCTCATCATTGCATCATAGGATTAATTGTTTACGCCGTCTGTAAATCAAATTCTTACAAATAGCAAGAGCAGAACTGAAAGCATTTACCTTACCGTGGTCTTTTGAAAACCTAAAATAATAAAACGAAAATATAAGCTAATTCCTTAAACTATATTTTTCTGACGGCATTTATTAACGTCAAAACAAGCGTGTACCTGTGATGCATGTTTTCATTTTGAGCAACAAGAGCGCTCTTTAACCGAGATTAAACACATAACCATGATGAATATCTATGCGTTTCGTATACCAAAACGAAATTTCCACTAATTTGAAAATTTTGTACCCGGACAGGAAATTTCGTCAGTGTTGGACACGTTTTGCCCCGTCATCTTTCTCAATAACGCTGAAGGCGTAAACTAACCGGCTTTTTGGCGTTATGTGTAAATGCTATTGGTAAGGATTTATAGATTGCCACCATTAGCACCACTAATTGCTGACTGTGTGTTAGGCGACTTGTATTTGTGTGAATTTGGGAGGAAATGTAGTAGCTAGACTTGAAACGAAAGCAATGCCGGTTCAATAAATGGAAGGGCCTGGCCGACCGCCTAGAGTGCATGCGTAACCGGAGTCAGTAAGCGAAAGCACCAGTTCTTTAAAATTTTGAATATCATCGTTCATCACCGTAGCGCGCCGGTTGTTTCAGTAAACTAAACAACTTACCCACGCTTCCAGCTGGAGCATCGTAAGCACCCTATAATCCGAGGGTTATATTATTAGCAAAAACAACTTCGCCAAACAACTCACGTAAAGGAAGCCGCAGTAAACACCACACCACTACACCGATGCATCGAGCGGCGTAACGCTCCAAAAATGCGAATTCCATCACTTACCGTGTACGGCGGGCAATATTATCCACAGTCGGCCGCGAACAAGAGACAGTTGTAGGCTTTCAATTTTTTTTTCTCACAACTCCCCGCGTTCCGCTCGGGACCGGAGCGCGCGATGCGGACGACCAGCACTGTCAATCTCGTCGGAACCGAACCGGCCCGAGATGCTCGCCATTTTCTCTTTCCCCGCTCCTCTTGGCGCGCGTTCGCTTTGCTCTATTTACTTGCTCGGACGAGGCTGATGAGTGAAGGAAGGAAAGAAAAAAATTACCGCGCCGGACATTCTTCGGCCTCCAAGCTGAGCGAATTTTGTTCGCCTGAGAAAGGGCGAATTTTTGCTCAATAAGTTCGTACGCGCGTCGTCTGCAGCTGAAAAGTGCCCGGATTTAGATTCGAAACTAGGCGCTTCGGCCGAAACGACTTTCTTCTTTCAGCCGCGCCTCTGACTCCATCGCTCGCTCGTTCTCTCTCCTTCTCTCTCGCTTTCTCGTCTCTCTTTCTCAGCCGCCTGGCGTTCGTTTCATCGAGCTCTTTTCGCCAAGAGCGAGCCAGCTGGTGCTGTCGCCTTCACGTGCAAACAACGTGACAAGTAGAAGCAGAAGCCGGTCATGCTTTCACAGAGCGCCTCACTGCCTTTGAAGACCACTGAAAAAGAAAGCTAGCTGAACTCTAAAATTCCATTGAACTTGTGAAGCTAATTAATAGCACTATCGAAACAGAACTTATACCCTTCCGTAGAAGCTACTTGAAAAGAAAAAAAAAGGTGACAAAATGGGAGCGCGGCATTTTTAATTTGAAAGATCAAAAACCTCTGAGAATAAAACCGATTAGAGTATAAATCGAGAGAAATATGACTACCCTGACTGCGATTACGAACAATGAGAGATGTAGTATTTGAGCGTTTCTCAGGGGGCTATGAACTAAAAAAAGAAAGGTAGGCGGATCCTTGGAAGCGGTTACTTCATCACATAAGTTCTCAGGACCTCATTTGCGGGCTTAAAATAGAGGCACATAATTATGGATCGTTATAATCTGGACAAACTTGCACACATATCGTGGCTGCAAAACGCCTAAAAAGAGCCCAAAAGAAAAAACCGGCCGAGCTCTGATCCTACTGCTGCGCATTGCAGGTACGACAGTTTAAAGTTATTCCGTGAAAAATCATCTGCAATGTGTCGCAGAAATCTAATGGAATTTTTTAGCCAAATTCCTCGTTCCACACAGGCTTGCAGTTTGGCTTATTTATTTATTTTTTGCCTTAGTACGCTGTCAGAACAGCATCAGCGAAGCAACAAAAGACATACATTAGAGTGACAAAATGCAACGTGACAGCTCTGACACGAATAAAGATGTAAGTGCTTGAAAGAAACGTTGAAAATTGGAACAATCTTTTTTCGTTTTTTTTTTCATTGCCCAGAAGAAGAAAAAAACAGCCAAACATTATAAACGGAGTTTTGTTTATAGTATCACTTTACTACGCACTGTAAAATTTCGTCTAAATGCTAAGCACCTGGAGCCGTCCCACTGTCGCAAGGTCTTTGTAGGAACCAGCCGCTGACTTCGCTCTGTCGGCTACTCCGAATCGCTACATTGTCTGCGTCATGTGAAAGAATCTGGTTGCAGTCCAGTAACACGTGTACTAAGCCGTTCAACAGGCTTGCGGGAGAGGCGTGCGAACCCTCGTCTACATGCATTCAAAATTCAACGCGGGAAAAAAATGAGCAAGCAAGTATTTTACAAGCTGGAACCCAGCAGTGACGAGTTCGACTTATGCAAGGCTATGCGTCTATTATACTGCACACAGAGTGTCACCACCTTTTACTGAAAAGGCTTTGAAGAATATTTGTTTCCGAGCAAACTATAATTACTTACTTATTGATTCACAAAAAAAAAAACGTTCTCAATGAAACCGTGTGGTCAGTTTTTTGTCAAATATTCGATATTTTTCTAGAAAAAAGAACAGGAAAAAAATGTTTATTGGTGCTCTCAATAAATCTTGAAATTCTACGTTGTCAGACAGGACGCCGGAAGTATACAAAATAGTGTACACCATCACTATCATCTCAATACAACGCTGCAAAAGCCTTGACCGAGACAACTTCAAATACACTTGCGATGGAGGATCCTAGAATACAACACCATCACCAACAACGAGGTTACGTTGACTGCAGGACAAACTTCCCACCCACTGATCGCCAATTAGTCCCGTTCTTCACCAGCCACCACCACTTAACCTCTAAAACTCCCTAATCTCCACTGCTTACCTGACTCACCAACCTACGTTTGCCTTCCCTCGGAATCAGTTGTTACCGCTACGGCAGGTCATCAATCACCTCCTTACCGCATTTCACGCTCTGACCAAACAAAGCATGCACGAAAGCATAGACTGATATCTTGTTGTCAACATCCACCATCTGCTGACCGCTACCCTGTGCTCCACAATATCTAGAAGCACCCTTGAAACAAGGAGACGTATTTACGACTTTGCCGCTGTAACACTGGAACCGAACCCATAAAAGCACTCATATGCCATTTGAGACATATTCTCATCTTCTATAGCAATTGCTCTTTTCGATGGAGAGCAAGGGAGCAGGGGAAGTGGCGGAAGTGAAGAGTGCAGGATCATGTCAGGCCGCCCACAGAAAATAAAACAAAAACAGTGGCATTGTTTAGCTCCCCGGGTAAACAGAATAGAGGATTAAAATTATCCTATTTTAACCCACACACACACAAAGTCTGAGTTCGTTCTTGAAATGATAATTATTTATGCTGTGTTTTTCCCCCTGTATTATTGTGGTTGAGTAAGTCGTGTATCCTGTAGTTGTAATGGAACTCCTTCTGAATCGCTCGCTTAGCACTGTCCGGACTATCAGCCTTGATTTAAAAAAGAAAGCAGCACTACAGAGTTGCTACTGCTACAGCCAAGCATTTCCACTGAACAAGCAGTTTTTATGTTTACGGCCCATATATTTCTTTTCAAGATACATGCGCTCAAGAAACTCTTGTTCGAGTACGTAATGAATAAAATGAATAAAGATTTATGGATTAAAAAAGTTGATAGGGGCTTACAAGGGACTATACCCCTCTACACAGAATATGGAGTAACCGCAAATAATTTTATGCCAAGTAGCGAATATCTCTAAAGAAATGTTCGGAATACCCTTACAAATATTGCTTTAAAAGTCTGTAGACTGTCCATATACTTCTGTCTATAAAGTCTATAGACTGTCTATAGACAAACGCTAGAGAACAGTCTATAGGCAATAAAAATCCTACAGACAGTCTATAGAAAATGTATAGATTTATGGTAATACACTTTTAGTAGACTTTTATCTATAGACAGACTACAGACTATGAACAGACAAAAAGGAATGTCTACAGGAAGACAAGGGTCTATCAGAAGTCTATAGACTGTCTACAGACCATTTTTTGTAAGGGTAGGTACTTTGGGTCAAATATAACGATGTTTCGAGCCACGGCTGAGGCACCGTGCTGACAATAACCGCTACTTGTTGCATTCTATGTTTAGAGTCAGCAGTGCATTCCCTATTCTTTCTCAGTTTTGCTCATCTACAGCACGTTTGACTGTAATGGGGTGATTGCAACGCAAAGCCGAAATTCGATCGTCAAGGGTTGCTTGAATGATCGATATAACATTCTTAAACCTAACGAATTTGAAGATAACAAAACAGAAGGAAATAAAACAATCGAAAGGGATTCCCTGTACAACGACGCACCAACCAAGACAGCGACCACTCAAAAGAAGGCCACTAAAACGAACATCTGACTTTAACGAACGTATCTCTTGGGCCATTTTCCGCATCTAATAATGACCACCACATATTTTTTTAGAGAGGCCTTTACGCCAGCGGCAGTGCCGTTTCCTTTTAATTGTGAAATTTTCAAGAAATAAAAAGCCACTTATAATACGACGCGCACTGAAACGTTTATGCCACGTAGATGAGCACATTGAAAGTGATTACCATTAGAGAGCGTTCTGTTTTTTCGGTACAGTCATGTTTGTAGCCCCAAGTGCGCGACGAGACAGCCCAGGGAGATGTTTACGCCTCATAACAAATTCTACAAATAACGACAATTATCTAAAAAGTGCTAGAGGTTTGCATTCCCGCCGCATAGCCAACAGGCACAGAGGCATATAGATACTAGCTCTGTAGTGGCAATTCACTTTCTAGCAAATAAATACAAATAGCAAATAAAAAAAGGTTAAATTAGGCGAACATTTCTTTGCATGTTCTTCTAATATCCAAGATGCCTGAAAAGGACCGTCATTACCGACATGCGTTAAGCTGCATATAGTATGACGAGACTATGTTACGAGAAATTAATTGCGCTGCTACAATTATTTCTCTCGTCTTTAATGCTAGCTAGCTAGCGACGCAATTAATTTCTCGTAATATAGTCTCGTCAGTATGACGCAGTGAACTGGCGATAATTCTATTTGATCGAGCCCGTCACAGTTCAACAGCACAGTGTCGCGTTCGGTGCCTTGTCGAAAAATCCCAAGAAGTGCGCCGTCACGTGAAATGCTCCCACCTGCACGCATTCCACCTAACAGTAGGCAGACAAGAGCAAGAACAAGGCGAGCTACTTGTTCTTGTCTGCGCCATACCCTAGAAATCACCACACCACAGAAGCGGCGAACGTCTGCTTTCCGCCCCACGCAGGCGCGCCCTCCAGTGGCGGGAGCCTTGCGTGGCCAGTATACGTGTCTATAAATTGCCCAGTTAAGCGGTTATTCTTCGACCGTAACCTACCTGAGTCGACGCCACAGTTAACCACAGCCTCAAACTCGTTTTAAAGCAATGAACTGCCAGCTCCTTATTATGCCGGTTGTGGCCGCAAGAAGCGCATAATATATGACCGGAACATAAATTACGTGAAACCGTGAATTTACTTACGGCTGCTCCGCAAGGTTAAGGTTGAGCTCGGTGATGTTTGACACCCTCGGCTTTCTGAGGTTTGTGGGCGGACTACGAATTTACGGCGTGCAGTTTGAAGTCAAGTAAATTGTTCAGTTGCCGGCTGAAGCAGTACCCGCGATGCGTCCGCTGTACGCCTTGTAGGTGAGCGCAGACATATCGATGACGGCGAGATATACAAGAAATAATTTTGTGGAGAAACAAGAATAATAGCGCTTGTTATGCCGCGAATAATACGCCGGTGATTTTTTTATCACTCAGCGAAATAATTATCTCCTTAAAAGGCTACTAATTCGAAATTTCAGAAGGACAAATCCAGTGAAGGTGTCTGAAGCTAACAACCACTATGTTCACCCGACACTAAGCCTGTCCCTTTTCGCGAGGACAACGTAAATGAGTGTATACTCTCACGCCGATACACTTATCAATAACTGTCGTAGCCATTTCGCGCATAATCGACATAAAGTAGGGAGGAAATTATCATCCCCACAAATACGTTACCGATTTGTTGTACCAAGAACATTTGGCCTGTCAATTAGAATTGCCGCTGATACGCAAGTAGTTAAGCGAAGAGGCCGTGTGTCAGACACAGGCCTCTGGAAGATTCGGCGCGCGTGGCTTCCTGCGTATGATATACAAATAACAAAAAAAACTAAGTTGCGACAGGTGCACGTGCATTGCTCAGCATAAGGTATTAGGTCCCAGAATCAGCCGGTTAATTAACAAAAGTTAGCGCTATCAGCCACGTGGTAAGCAGGCGACATTAGCCCTGCAACCCGACCTTACGAGTTGCTGACTGTAGGACCACATTTCAGAAAAAAAAAAAAATCATTTCGAGGAGCCAATCGCTTACGCACGTGCTTAGACGTGGCCTAATTCGTAAAAGTGGATCCTCGCACGTAAATTAGACGGAGCGACGACGTGCTAACGACACAGGAGCAATAGCTGTATACCAGCGTGTCTGGACGTTTTAGCTGCCCGCTTTCACCATCGATGCGCTTGGTTTAAGTGCTTGGCTATACTGGCCGACTACAAAAGAAAGTGGCTGAGCAGTAGTTTCACTACGTGCAATTGCTACGAAAAACTGTATGGGAACCAAGGGAGCTCACCATGAAAAAAAGAAAAGAAAAGTGAACAAATTTCTCACTGGCTGAAGGTTCCACCGTATTATAAGGTTTCCTGTATATATACCGCTAATAACATTATTACACGGATTCTGTTTCTGATAAACGATGTATACCGTAAAACATTTTCACTTACTGAAGTCAACTCTAATTTCCACATTAAATGTAGGAGAAAAACTGGAATGAAGAGAAGGAGCGGTCAGGGGAAAGAAAAAATAAACCAGAAATGCGAAGACCCTGACTGAACTGTTGTCGCTCCAGATAGGTAAGAAGAGAAGTAAATAGAACCTGCACGCCGCCAGTAACAAGTCACGCGCGCCTCGTGACAGGCTGTCGTCACAACGTTCTGGCGCAGCTGAATACACACTGAAGCCAACGGAAAGGGAAGGACGAAGAACCACGTATACTACAATGTATACTGCAAGGACACACGCGTTCACACGCATAAGTGTGGTGAGGAGGGCAAATCGAAAAGGAAGGGGGGGGGGGGGAGGGGGGGGCGGAAGAGGGGAAAGGCGTGTACTGCGTTAAAAAAAAAACAGTGGGGGCGAGGCAGGCACCGAACACCCGCAACACACCTCAAAAAAGGGGAGAGAGAGCCGTAAACACGCCGTAATCTTTCAATTAGGTGGCGATCTCCGGCGGTCGTAAAATTCGGCTCAAATTTATTATCGACGGGTAGCCTCTTTTATGGTTGCCCATAAAAGGAACCTCCTGGGCTGTCTCCTCGCCGCCGCAAGCCGACCCTTGCCGCCCAGCAGACCGCCTGTATACGCTCGCTGTATCCACTACTGAAAGCTATCGCCCACTGAGTGGTCGAAGAAGAATACACGTGTTACTCGGCAACGGCTTGCGAAGAAGCATGCGTGCACACGAGGAGCGCGGCACACGGATAAGCCTCGTTTTTCGGGGGCGGGTTCCCGCACGCTCCGCTCGGTGAGGAGAGGGCGCTGGATTCGTGGCGTGCACTCTTTGTCACGCGTGGACGCGCCCGGCGTCACATCCACGCTGCGTTACGTGACATCTCCATTCCATTTGCGCCCCCTTTGCGAAGTAAGCGGGCATAAGTTTGCCCGTCCAACCACGCGATTCTGGATCGGATAGCTTGCGAGAAACGGACGCTATGCGAGAGGTCCACATCGCTCACTGACTGCTGAGCGTTAAGCACGGTTGCCACTATATTTACAAGGATTGAATGGTGACCCTATAGGGGAATGGGCTGAAGGGCGTTTCGTATGTTTTTGACTCAACGCAACTTATAAATGCCGAGTTCAAGCGACTCCGAGAGACCACTGTAGCAGCGATCGTAAGGCATGGTCGCATAGGCGGGAAACCCTTACAAAAATTTCTTTAGGCAGTCTATAGAGTGTCCACAGACTTCTGTCTATAAAGTCTATAGGCTGTCGACAGACAAACCTTAGAGAACAGTTTATAAGCAATACAAATCCCATAGACAGTCTATAGACAATCTAGATTTATGGCCATACACTTTTATTAGACTTTTATGTATAGACAGTCTATAGAGCATGAATAGACAAAAAGAAATACCCATAGGAAGGCAATAGACCCTATAAGAAGTCTATAGACTGTCTGTAGACTATCTTTATGAGGAAATACCTCCAACGCATGTAAAACCTCACTAAAGTCTCCGCGCTATTACTCTTTATAGGGCAGGTTCTCGCGATAACAGTTGAGGTCTGTTGTGTTTAGTGGAAAAAAAGAAATCACGTATTTCAGTTCCAATTTTTGCCACGCAAAAATATAATAGTCGGACACACAGACCGTAACTTATAGTAGCGTGTTTTTTTTTTTTTTTTGACAGTTGAAGTGATGCCGTTCACTACCAGAGCAGTTTTCGTTTAGGCACTTGCGAAGTACACGGTTCGAATAGTTCCGCGCGTAGCGCACGTTCGGAAATAATTTTAGATCTTCTACCACTAAGTGACAGACACACTTGACCAAACGTATAAACGCTTCAAGGTGGTACAGTATATATAACTCCATGTTCTCGGCGTCAAAGCAGTCACCAATGACCAACAAATGTACGCAATAAAGAACGTGTTTGCACGTGAGATGGTGCTTATCCAGGCACTCCCTATACTGCAGCTGACCCATCCTATATATATAGTCAGCCACCACTGCAGGTTTCCTTGACATAACAAGCGAATAATGCTTCTTTCTGCATGCGGCACATAATTGGTGTATATTATCTGCTCTATACACCGAATTCCACCTAATATCTGGCTATGCACTGACAACAGCTTATAATGAGCTAACGTTTGCGCAGCGCTGAAGTGTTTACGCTCAGAAAATTCCGAATTAATCATAGAGACCGAGGAAAACTGAACCAGCACCACTTGTGATTAGTGAGGTCTAGTCACTTATGTGGTCTAAACTAGAATTCGCATCACTCTTTTCAAATTCACATCCAGCTTATCTTTGTAATTATCCCGAGCCCGTTTAAAACCGCGCGGCCAGGTTATCAGTCTTGTTATGACGTCAGCATTTCCGCCTTAAAAAAAAAAAACAGCATCCAGTTTATTGCCCTAATAATCGCTCCGTCGTCGCATTTCCAGCTTGTCTTCATTCCGTAAATTTTTAACAGCCCCATGCGCGCCGCAACTTATATTTTTCCTTCAGCATGCATTACCTGTCTACTCTCATGCATTCACACTTTTTCCAGTTTTCTTTTTTACGGCCTTCCAAGCGATACTGCTGCCATCACTTGCTCATATTAGTTCACTGAATGTGTATAATACTATGCAGTGTCACAACAATGTCTTCCCTGTACTCACATCCCTTGTGTATATAACGCCCCTTCCTGGGGCCTTTAAGGGAATAAAATGAAAATGAAATTAAGCGAAACGAAAGCATCTGTGAACACTAATGCACATATATATAGGACCAATCATGGCGGCTTTGTGCGGTGCTCGAATAATACTACATTTCTTTGTGCGCACAAGCGCTGTGCCTATCGTCTTGCAAAGCTCTCGGAAGCGGATAGGCGTGCAATTTTGGCGGAAAGAAAACAAGTTGAGATGAAGCCTATCGCTAAGCCTATCGAACGAAAGCTTAAGCTTTCGTTCAAAGTCTCATAAATGCATACGCAAGCATTTTTCAAACCCATCTTCGCGCTTGAACAAGTGGCAATTGCTGATTTTGTCCATACACATAACCTGCAGTGTAAACGCTATACACAGCTCACGGAGAATGTTCATGAATACGAAATGAACTTTATCCTTTTTTCGAGAAACAATTGCGGGGAATTTTCTTTTTTTGTCTCTCGGCGTAAAGATCTGTGTCTAGTACCGTAAAAGTACGAGCAGAAGAATAATAATACGTTCCGAAGTGGCACAACTTTATTATTTCCCCTCGCCCCTGACGACTAAATTATGCAGCCTGCACTAATAAACAAACTAAAGTTGTCGGGGTACAAATAGATTAAACTCACATCGTCTGCTGCGATACGTTTCTGGTCACAACCGCCGCATGTTTCTAGCAACACATGTGTGTTTACACCATAAATATACTCTTAAATCAAGCCTCAACTAACGGCCCCTTCGGTATTGAACTGACACAGCCACTCTAACAGACGCTCCTGCAGAGACATTTCTTTCCGTCCGGGTAATCAACCACCTCTTCTGTTAGATTTGGGTCATGTTTGTGAATGAAAATAAAATGCAGGTTTTAGTGGGAGCTATTCAAACACGTTCAACGTAGATTGCATAAAAATGTAAACTAAAATTACAAATCATACCGTTGCATAATCGTGATTATGATTGAATTTCACTAAATGTTGTATTTTGTTGGATTTAATGGCGCACAAGCATCTAAGGATATCATGCGCCAAGCACAGGGTGTAGGAAATATTGCTTTGTGCTGAATTTTACAAACACGTGAAAACCCACCGGTGGTGTAGAGGGCCTAAATCTTTAGTTCATGCTTTTAATAACTTGAAAGGAGAGGAACTTTAGAAATGGATATTAGTGAAAGCTTTAAAGAGGGTCAGTTATAACCTCAAACTTCACTAAGTGTTACTTTTTTTTGTGAGAAGAATCATGGCTTCATCCTAAACCGAACATCATATATTCAGGGAAAAAAAAAAAAACAGAGTGAAATGCAAATATAGAATAGTCCCCGCGAATTTCACTGCCCAAATAGGAACGCAAGTCAAACGCTGACTTGAACCGGTTTGCAATTGCTGATCACCACACTTCATTGGTAATTCATGTATTCGAAGTACCTTTCACAAATGAGAATATCTGGCTTAGCTGACTCAGCAGTTGCAGATACATCTCTTAGCCGAGTTTGAGGCTTTGAACGTGCATGATTATCAAAAGCAGGAACTTTACAGAAAAAAGAAATTTGACGACGATTTGTGCAGTGTTTAATCTTGCACCAGCCTTTGCCAGACGCCGCAGTAATTCAAAACATTTACCGCATATTGTCTTGGCAACATTATCTGCGGCTATATTGATGACAGGAAGAACAATTGTGTTTTATTGCTTCTTTTACTAGAGATGTATATGCCTGAATTAGCTATCTTCAACTTCAAGAAAAGACTCCAGAATTTTTTTGGTGCCGCTTAAATTAGCATCAAAACCAAAACGAAGTTGCTGGTTTCACAGCTATTATATCCTGAGTGCCAGAAAAATTTAATCGACTGTACCGTTTTCCCTGGACAGCCAACTGAACAGATTCCTTCTTGCATTCTTTCAGATTCCGCGCAGCCGTGGATTTTACTTCAGTATAATAAGCTGTCTCCCGGCTGGTTTTAATGAAAGCGACCATAGCGTAGACGCTGAAAAAATCCGCTCAGATATCGGTACAACTCTGGTATCAACGCACAAACACCTGAATTATCATGCAGCGAAACATGCGACAAAACTTGCCTTATCGTCGCGCCAGGCCTCGAAGAGCCGTCGAAAGCAGCGGCGAGAGTGAACGGTGTGCCGCTGGCAACGCTAGACTGAAGACGAACTCGGGGAACTTTTGACGCGACGACCGTGCAATTGACAGTCCAGTCTCTCGCGCACCCCAGGAAACTTCACCCGAGTCCGTGTCGTGTCCGCTGTCGTCGTTCGTGGTCTCCGCGCCAGTCTACAACAGTCTCGGCGAAAACGCGCGAGCAACGTCGCGCCGCAAACGCCGAGCACGTGTGTTGTCCAGTCGACCGCTACGGCGCCTTCACCTGGCGGCGTCGGCGTTGATTGAGACCGCAAAGCGCGCCGAGCCACCTCTCCGCGCGCGCAGAGCTCGCCGACCGGCCGCCGGTCACATGGCGTGTTGACAAAACCGCAAGGGTGGCCAGAAAGGAGCAGCACCCTCTTTACCTGAGTGCGCCGGCGACGCTGCAACTAAAGTATGTACTACCCGCGGGGGCTACTCCTCCAAAAAATGACTCGGTTGTAACACGGGAGCCCGCAGCCGACCCCTGCGCCCGCTCGCTTGCTCTCTCGCTTCTACGTTCGTTCCACCATCGCCATCTCCCGCTCGTCCCCATCTTTTTTGCATTGCGCTTTCATTTCGCGCTTCCCCAGCTTCGTCCGCGCAGTCGTTCGTTCGGAGACCGACAACAACGACTCCAGTGATGAGGGAAAGGGAGGAGACGGCTTTCTTTTCTTCCCTCCACCCAGCTTTCCCTTCTCACGTTCGTTCCTTCTTCCGTGGGACGCGTTCGACGTGTCCCTTTGTGTTGTATTTCAATTTATTTTTTCTTTCCAGCTGCGACGGAACAAGGCCCAGCGGCAGAGGTGCGGGCCGCGGGTAGCGCGCGCCGCACCGCCGGCTCTAGCGAGGCGCGTGGCGTGCGGGGTTCCTAAACTAATTCGGCTCGCGGCAGCGGCAGCAGGCCGCTTCGAGCGAGGCGCGGTGGAGGGCGAGGCGAACGGCGGCTTTGGATTGGCTGCTCAGACCGGTCGCTTCTCAACGTCGTTTCCGGGGCAGTCTGTAAATCAGCCAGTGAGGAGCGGCCGAGACCGGCCCCCTCCGCTTGCCGGGAGATGCATTATGCAGCGGTGCTGCGCGCGCGCTAGACCGGTGCCCCCACGCGGCCTTCGGGAGAAGCTGGTGAGGCGCTTGAAAGTGCCGCTCGATCGATACTGACGCCAACGCAGCAGATTCGATCATGTATGGCTCTATTGCAAATGCCGTACAGTCGTGACATCATGCTAGCCTTAAAATACATTCATTTCCATTACCATTAGCCAACTATTTTGTAAGCTGAAAGATGAATAACGAGCAACAGTGCACCTCATGCGGTAATCTGCCGCGCGCAGTTCTCAACAATCAGAAAGGCGTATTAAACATCACGAAGGTAATTAGGAAAAATTGCAACCAAGACAGCCACCCTTATTTCACGAGTACCGATAAAATTTTCTTACTCAATAGAACAGACTGTAGTACAGAATAATATACTAACGGCCACTTTAAGGTGAAGCTAGGATTGACGCAAGCGGATGAACAGGCTGAAAGAAACTATGAAATGGGTGCCAGCAATAACAAGGGAGTATTCTTTTTGATGAATTGGCAGAAATGTACAGTCTAACAGCCATGAATGCCTTCTTTCACGGACGCGAGAATAGGGACGCTACAAATGAAATTTATTTCATCGTGTGTGCCCTTTAATTCCGGCATCGTGCAGGGCGTGAAGCTGCTAAAAAGAGTTCACAGAAAAAAAGTTACAAAGGTGCACAAACGACATAGCGATAACAAACTACAGGTGTTTAGGACCTCGCTCGATATCAGATATTCTACATTAACTGACAAAGAACTCCTAGGCGTAGACTGAGATCAGTGACAACCTTACGAATACAATCGCGGAGTTCGTCCACTATAATCAGGGGCAGGGCGTGTAGGCCGGATAATGGAACGTTCTCTAAGGATTTTAAAATCTGGTAAAAAGCGTCACACCATAAAAAGATAGAAGAAACAGATGAACTGTCAAAGGCAACCATAAATTATGAGGTATAAGCAACACAAGGAAGTATGAAATGGTGACGATTGAATAAGCTCAAAGTCCAAAGCTAGCGAAAATAGCGGAGACAATCAGGCATGATCAAAATCAGATGTATGCACTAAGAGAAAAGGAGGACCAGGCATTACAGACGGATAAAACTCAAGAACGAAGCGGCTTTTCCGCGTCAAATGACCCCCTTCCAGCCAATGGCGTCGGTCAATTCTCATGAGTCTGCAAGCGTTCAGTGCAGGGAGGGGGCTATCCCCTTTCATCTGACACTCTCTCCGTTGTTACGCTAGCAGCCTCACGAGAATCGGCCGACGCCATTGGCTGGAAGAGGGTCATTTGACGGGGAAAAACTGCTTGGTTATTCGGTTTAATCTGGCTAGAGTAATTTCGAAAAAAACGGTAACTCAGCTGATAAATTCTGAGTGAATTTCTACAGTAGTTGAAAAAATCACGACGCTAATGAGAGAGACATTGTTGACGAGGAAGTGAACATTCAGGGTTAACGCAAGAGAAAGTACAGGGAAAGGCTTAATTACACGCTAAGCAAATAGGGAAAAAGCAGGTGCGGATGAAGCAATCGCAGAATTGTTCTTGTGCCGTGGAGGCATTGTGCAAGAAAAACTTGCCACCCTGTACACTAAACGCCTTATTATCTCGAGCGTGCAGTTATGCGTGGAAGACTGGTCATTGCCTTAATCAATAAGGGGACGGCTAAAGCCTTGAGGAAATGTAGACTTATTGGCTGACAGCCTGCCCCTCAAATGGTGTTTACGGAAGTAATCGCTAATAGAATTGAAACACCTTTAACCCTTAAGTACATCATCAATAAAGTAACAAAGAAATGGGTCGAACACGATCATTCCTTATATGTAGCGTTCAAGACCACGAAAAAGTATTTAATTCACTAGAAATATCATTAGTCATGCACGCACTGCGTAACCTGGGATTGGAAGATGTGAAAATGCAAAAAAGAAAAAAAATATCGACAAGGACAGCACAGTCACCATTGTCATCCGTAGGAAAAGTGACGCAAAAGCAATCAGGAAGGGGGTCTGGCAGATTAAGACAGTCTCTATTCTGCTATTAATCTCGCGTTTAGAAGAGGTAACCAGAGTTGGAGTTGGAATAGCAAGGAATAAAAATTATTATATAAAACCTTATTAACTTCAGATTTATTAATTACATTGCATTGCTAACCGATAGAAGAAATGCAGTTTTGAGGGTTTTACCCTGTAAGTATAGCCTATCAGTGATGATTGAGGAACTAGCAGGTATTAAATCACTAAGCCATAAGGCTTAATGAGCTTGGGAGCACAGATGAAATATACAGGGTATTTCACCGAAGACTTTACACGATGTTTAAAAGTCGGCTTTTTGAGTTAGAAGAGCGCTTTTTTGCACGGCGCAGCCAGCGGTGTTGTTCATCAGAATACAATTAAGACGTGCTAGTTAGTAGGCTGGTTAACTAATATTGAATAGTTAACTTTTTAACTATTACTATTATGCTCCTTAATTACTGAGAGGCGTGCAGTCCACAATAAGTAATATCCATATGAGTTTCTAGAATTTCGAAACCGCGGTTACCCTCAGCGCTGTGACCCAACAAATTTTGTCTACATCGCGCCAAAATACATGTGCTTTTGAGACGCTTGCAGGCGAAGCAACCTCTCCAGTGCACGTAACTCGTCGAAATAGCCAAAATATGTTTGGCCACAGCACCGAAGGTAACGGAGTTTTCAAAATTCTATAAACTGGTATGGATTACTTACAGAAGGCTTCACGCCTCAGAATAATTAAGCAGCCTAACAATAATAGTTAACAAATCAACTATTGAATATTAGTTAACTAGCCTAATAGTTAGCACTCCTTACCTGTATTCTGATATACTACTCCGCTGGCAATGCTATGCCAAGAAAGTGCGCTTCTAACTGAAAAACCCTTCAAAAATTGTGTGGTCTTAGGTGAAACATCCTGTATACACCGCTAAAGACCACGCACGTACTATGCTTCCGTAGATAGCAGATCGGTAAAGATATAGCTGGCAGCATAGAGGATTTCTATTGCATTATAACGAAAAGGGTGGCATTTGTAGTAGATAAACTTGATAACATGTACAAATTGTACGCGGTACAGCGTACGAATATCCAGTCATGATGTCCAGATAGACGACAACTACCATGAAGACGTGGAACTGGTAATGAAGGAGGTAAAAACGCAGCACGCCGTGCTAACGGGTGCGCCTTCAATGCCAAGGTAGGCAAGAAGCAGGCACGTATTCAAGGGAAAGCTTGAGGGAGCCTGCACCCCCCCCCCCCACCCCCACCCGAAATAAAGTTCAATTCCCCCTCCTCCCCGCAAAAAAAAAAAAAAACATACGTTCCTGGCAAGAGGCATTGAGTAGACCAGAGAGTCGCTGACTATATATGGAACAGGTCTCTGAATAGAAGGGAGGGTGCTATTAGTGGAGCTCACACAACTAAATATTTACGGGAGAACCGGAAGTGGACATAGAAGAGGTCGAATTGCGAAACTAAAAATGAAATATTCTTCGTAATGTGCGCCCATTATTGCATTATGCTGGATGCACGTGGAGGTGCTCTGCGGGGAGAGATGTAGTTACCAGACGTTAGGATCTCGAATTAGCCTAGATTTGCAGAGGGAACCGAGGAAACAATACTGAAGAAGCCTATCAACTATAGCTGGCTGTAAGAGGGGAAAGGGATTTAGATCTAGAGGGATGTAGAGGAATTTACGACCTCATTCCAGAGCAGATATTGCACTTGAACCGAAGACGGCGACCTTGGTGTGAGGCAATCAATGAGTCTAAAAAATTATCATTGAGCGAGCCTACAATACAAGCAGGGGGTATTGTTATACAGGATATAGTAAGTTGCATCAAGAGATGGAAGATCTGACGAACAAACGCCAGAGCTTGAAAGCTTCTAACCCCACAGATATGAGAAGAGGCAGAGCTAAGTTTATCAACACGGGTAAGGTAGCCGGTATAAGAAACTATAATATGAGAGAATAGAGCATGTGCTAAAGAACGCAGGTAGCCGAAGAGTGGCGTGGAGTGAAAGACAGGAAAAAATAAGATGTAAACGCTAAGAAAAAAAAAACAAGAGCAATTTAATTACAAATATTTATAAGGTAGCTAAGGTAGCCGAGGAGTTCTACACCGATATCTGGAATAGCCGAAATAATTAAGACAATAATTTCCGAGGCAGGGGTGCAGAGGAATTTACACCCCGCCGTTAACGACACAGGAAGTGGAACTTTACAGGCGATGCGGAAGGGGAAACAGCTGATGAGGATCATTGATCCACAGATCTGCGGAAGGACGGTGGGGAGGTTGTGCAAGAAAAACCTGACACCCTGCGTATGCAGTGCCTCATGATCTCGAGCTTGCCGGAATCTTGGAAGAACGCTAACATTATCTAAAGTACAAGAAAGGGGATATCAAATACTTGAAAAATTACAGACCGTAACCTTACTGTCCGTCGCTTACAAGGTATCGACAAAGGTAATCGCTAATAGAATCAGAGGAGCCTTACAAAATAATCAGCGAAAGGAACAGGCTGGCTTTCTTCAAGCCTTGTTCATAAAACATAACAGATTATTTCAGCAATTTAAGAAATATTCAAGTCTATAACAGCTGTCTCTTACCGGTACTCACCTATGCGGCACAAACGTCTAGGATAACGGAAAGGGTTCAACTTAAGTTAAGGACAACGCAGCAAGCTATGGGAAAGAAAATGATAGGTGTAGCGTTAAAAGACAGGAAGAGGGAGCAGTGTGTCAGGGAACAAACACGGGCTAATAAATTCGTAGTTGAGATCAAGAGGAGGAAATGGGCTTGGGCAGGGCTTGTAATGCAAAGGCAAGATAACCGATGACCCTTAAGGCTAACAGAATGGATTCCAAGAGAAGGGAAGCATAGCAGGGGGCGGCATAATGTTAGGTGGGCGGTTGAGATTAAAAAAAAATAGCAGGGATAGGGTGGGCACAGCCGGAAAATGAGAGGTTTAATTGAAGAGATATGGAGAGGCATTTGTCCTGCAGTGAGCATAGTCAGTCTTGTGGTGATGATGATGATGATTTTGCAATCTGCTGATTATATTGCCTAGGTCAGTAACAAAAGGGGAATGTGCAAAGCATGATCAATGACTTAGGCGGCCAAAAGAGAACGGTGGGTCTAAAAATTAATATGTATAAAACTAAAGCAATGTTCAAGAGCCGCGCAAGGGAAGAGCATGTTTCCGATAAGCAGCCAACCTTTGGAAGTGGTAAGGGGCTGCATCAACTCAGGGAAAGTCCTAGTAACCGCAGATCCGGACAACGAGAGTGAATTAGCTGATAGAAATAAGAATGGTTTTGATTGCATTTGGAAGGTACTCCCTTGCAGGACGTGAGCAACCGTTCCACAGTATCCCTCGAGGGAAGTGCATAACAGCTGTATCTTACTGGCTCTCACCTTTTGGAGAAGCGTGGGGGCTAATGAAAAAACGAAAATGAAATAATAATTGGTTTTGGGGGAAAGGAAATGGCGCAGTATCTGTCTCATATATCGTTGGAAAATGAAATAATAATAATTGGTTTTGGGGGGAAAGGAAATGGTGCAGTATCTGTCTCATATATCTTTGGACACCTGAACCGCGCCGTAAGGGAAGGGATAAAGGAGGGAGTGAAAGAAGAAATGCAAATTGTTTTTTGGGGAAAGGAAATGACGCAGCAACTGTCTCACATATCTCGGCGGACACCTATACCGCGCCGTAAGGGAAGGGATAAAGAAGGGACTAAGAGAAGGAAGAAAGGGGTGCCGTACTGGCCGGCTCCGGAATAATTTCGACCACCTGGGGATCTTTAACGTACACTGACATCGCACCGCACACGTACGGGCGCCTTAGCGTTTCGCCTCCATCGAAAAATTTCAACTTAAATTGAGGACAACCCAGCGATCTATGAAAAGGAAAATAATAGATAATAGACGTTAACAGACAGGAAGCTGGACCTGGAAGCGAGCAAAGTGGGTGAGAGAACAAATGCATGTTGATGACATTTATGGTCGCAATCGTGCAGAAATAGTCATGCCAAGGGCATATAGCGAAGACAAGTAACCGATGGTCGTTAAGCGTAACGGAGAGGATTCGCAGCGGGTGCCAGAAAGTCAGGTAGATTTATGAGATCAGGCAGTCTGTGGGGAAAAGGTGGGCGCAGCTCGCACAGGACACGGTTCAAGAAGAAATGTGGGCGAGGCCTTTGCCCTGCGGTGTGCGTAGTCATGCTGATAATGATGACGATTAAGAGCTTAAAGGCTCAAAACCGGACGGTTGTATTGAAAATGAAATGAAGAAAACGAAACCAACTCAATTTGGACCGATAATGTAGGTGGCAAGTTTACAATCGTTTGCGATAGGCAGAGAGGTAAGTGGCAGTACCTTCCTTAGCAAGTATCATGACTCTACGTCCGGACCATGAAAGCGAAATGCCTAGGACAGTAACAATGAGGCTGAGGACGTTTGGCAGGCACCCTCAGGCTATGGGTGGAAGCTTATCAACATCCCTTAAGCAGCAAATAACATAATAGCTGTACCTTGCCGATCTGATCTATGAGGCATAAACATGGGTGACGACGAAAAGGCTTGAGATGAAACTGCGGTCGACGCAACGAACTGTGAAAAGAAGAATGAGAGCTGTAGCATTAAGAGAAAGGAATAGGGCACAGTGCGGTAGGGCACAAGCGGTAAATAATGATGTCCAGCGGATAGGAAGCGAAGGAAAACATTGCAGGGGGCGGGAGATAATCAGGGGCCAAATGAGATGTGGATAAGGCAGCCGCATCTGGACCAGTACAGCGTTCTTGTGACATTAATGGGAGGCATTTGTCCTGCAATGGACGTCTGTTGGCTGCTGATGATGATGACTCATTAGACAAATAAAAACTGGAAAATTGAGACTTTTATCACTGCCTCGCCTTTTTACCCATTTATTTCGGAAGTGCTTCAAATAATCAGCACCGAGTAGAGAGTGTAGTCCCATACTGCAAAGCCAAAGCACTTCATTTTTTGCCTCTTGCCTATTACCTTGTCCCAACAGACTGAAGCGTGAGCAACATAAGCCGTAAACAAGCACATCGGTATTGCCTAATTCAAAACAAGATTCCATGTATTTCATGCGCACATCCTTGCTGTGCAGCCACAAGCTTTCCCAACTGAGTCTGAATGAACGCATACTACCTGAAATATGAATAAAATTAAATATCGCCTCATATACTGCCCTTTCTTTCTTGTACCACGTCTATCGGCTGTTTCAGCTGAGATTTTTTTCGCTTTCTCCAGCTCAAGTGTTGAGCTCTAAACTTTATGGAATTTCCAGACTTTTTCTTCAAAAGGTTGGCCTATATCAATAAAAACAAACGCATATTTAGCCATATGTAAATTTGGCACGAACTGCACGTAAATGTTTCTGGAGCCTTTCTTGCAGAGAAGGTTTACTTTGGATCACAAGAAACACTATCGTTAAATGTGTGATTAACTAAACTTCAGAGACATCATTTCTTTTGCGGAGTCTAATTATGAGGCTTCGCCTATTATTTTCGCGTTCTTCTCACGCGTGAAGCCGTTTTCTTTACGCGAAGAACTCAAAATCCAGAGGGAACGCAAGATCTTGTATATCGCCCCCGAGCTGTCGAACACTGGACATTGAGCATTACGCGCCATGACGCGATAAGTCGGGCGCCCTCATTTGGTCGGCCGCGAGTGATGACGTCTCTGTGGTTTTTAGTGCCAGGTGAATTTTTGTGTGTGCTTTTTTCAGTCGCTTGTGCAAGTTACCACGGATCAGTATCTTAAGAAAGAAAGCACCAGGAAAGTAAAATTGCGTTGCAGCGCATTCGGGAGGCACCCTAAAGTTATGTACAGAAGCTTACCGATATGAGAGGAAAAAAGAAAGATGAAAGTATGTAACCGCCGTAGCCTTCCAGTACGCTCGCCTGTGGGGCCGAAGCATGGAGGTTAACGAAAACGCTGAAATTTAGACAGAGGCCAACACATCGTGGTAAGAAGAGGGAAACGAAAAGAGTGGCAACTCAAAATAGAGCTACGTGGACTAAAGAACGAACTCCGGAAGGAGAGGAGGATGAAAAAAAGGAGAAGGAAAGGCGGGGACGGTTACCGGACAATGAAACCGATTTGCTACCCTGCACTAGGGGAAGGTATGGACGGACATAAATGTCAAGCAGAAAAGTTAAGAAAGGGGAAATCAAGTCTGTGAGCAATTAGAGCGCTGCAGCGTCATAGGCGCATGGTCATAATCTACCGTGCAGGCCCGACGCCCTCAAGAAAGTGAGCAGTGCCTGTAAGGCCTTCATTGCCGACGACCAGCGGCGCCACTGCCTGAGAATCTCCATCTCCGTTAGCGGGCAGGGGTCAAGGTGCTCAAGCGCATGGTATATATGCTGAATTTCGCTCTGCATACGTATACGGCATGCGCAGTGAAAGTTTGTTACGCTTTCGTCACGCGTGCAGGTAGTGAATGCAGGGTTATCAGCCATACTGATAACAAACGAGAGTGGTTCGTGAATGCGACAACAAGCCACAGGCGACAAAACAAAGTTGATTCAACCCGTTGCAGGCCGGGTGGATGTCAAAGGTGCAGTCAAGGTCCAGGGATTGCAGACGTTGGTTCAGAACTGTCCAGAATTCCACGAAACAAGCGTGGCCTACTGCAAGTGTTCCAAGGCTACCCGCTGCGTCCATTCCCAAAATTAAGATTGACAGGCAATCTCCGTCGTGGTGGGCAGTTCGCGCGGCCTCGTCCTCATGGTAATTGCCTGAGGTGCCGCTGTATCCTGCGTGTGGTGGTAGGCTATAAACTGTGTCCTTTTATGATGGCAGTGTAATGAAGCTCTCGGATTTCCGTGGCCAGTTCACAATATACACAGCGAAAAGCAGCTCGTAAGCCTTGGGGGGGGGGGGGGGGAGGAGGAGGGGGGGGCTGCTTTTTATTCAGTGAAAACAGCCCGCTGTTGGGCCTTATTGATTGATACATTCAAAGACAACAGAAAGAGCAGTACGTTCAGCATCCATCGATGAAGTCCGGTGAGATGTCTTTACGTTGACTACTGTCTTCCGAAGAATTTATGGGGTTGATTGAGCTGTGCACACAGACTTGCAGCAGGTTTCCATGGTTGCCATGCAAATATTCAAAGGTTACCTGTTTTGATCCTGTCGGCGATAAATGGGACTTCTTCATGAAGCCACATATGGAAAGAAGCACATGAAACTGATGCAGGTTCCATAATGAACAATGTGCCTAAAGTGGTGGCCTGTTGTTTGACACCATTACGAAAGTTTACCAACAGGAATAAGTATCTGATGATTGCAAAGAAAACGTCGTCATATCAGGCTACAAGAACAAAGATGACATCCAGGATTGCAAGAACTATAGAATTACAAGAATTAATCTATCACATCATGAAGACCTTCAGAAGAGTTTTGGGGAGAAAGACCAAGAGCAGAGGTGAGTATCGGGCCATAAGAATTTGAATCCATGCCAGGGAAGGCGTCTACAGATGCAGGCCTGCGGAAGGCCTATGATACAGCCGGATAAGTCTTCGAGAAAATATCGGAGAAATATTTGAAGCCTACCCAGAGATGTATCGAAAAGCAGGGACAAAAGTTCGCAGCTGCCTCGGCGAAACTGGAAGCTTTGTTGTGACAGTAGCACTACCCCACGGTTCTTGACTGAGCGATTTGGTCTTCTGTATGGTAATCTATGTTTTCACAGTGCTGGTTAGAGAAGTACCTTGGAGTATACTGTGCGCTGATGATATTACACCGTGCTGAAGCATCAAGGAGAGTGCAGAAGCAAAGCTGGAGGCAGTAGAACCCTATAGAAGAAAGAGGTGTGAGATTGAGTCCAAGGAAGACAGAGTACAGGGCTTGCAATTTGGGAGATGTCACGAGCGAACTAACGCTAGAGGACACCATAATCAAGAGAACAACGCATTTCATGCAACTTGGCTCGACAACTTATCGAGAGGGAGCCGCGGCAAGAGAAATTACGCCCATAGAACCCAAGCAGGATGAAAGAACTTGCAGGCAATTTCAGATGTCCCGCTAAGTTGAAGAGCCAGGTCTACAGAAGAGTGATGGTGCCATTAATACCGTATGGAACTGAAGCGATCGATGCCCGTTAACAAGTTCAGCGTGCAAAAGATGAAAGTCGCAGAAATGAGGATGCTGAGATGGGTGAGTGGAGTGGCAATAAAGGATATATTCCGTAACAAACACACACGAGGGATGGCCAAAGTCTACACATTGAAAGAAAAATGAAGAAAGAAGACTATGATGTTTATTTTTCTTCATGTAATGAGGAGGGACAGCAAACACAATGGAAAGAAGTTGTTAGAAAGAGGCCGAAAGGACGATGACAAGACAATGTAGAGGAAGATCGAAGAATGAAGAAACTGAAGGGGCAATGGGTTAATGTTCGGGTGAATTGAAGGGCTCATCAAAAACAGTCACCCCTATACAAATAGGACAAAAGCGTAAAGAAGAGCAATGGATTCTGATCGAAAGGAAATGCTGCTTTTATTGCCACGGATATGGATTGATGGGTTGCCAGGTGTTTGGTTCTCTATAAAAGCAATGCCATTGCACCATTAAGTGTGTGCCTTCGACAGCAAGAGCTAATTCGAGGAACCAGAGATCAAGCTGCTTGTGTGACTAGCCGCCACAGGTGCCTGGCCTTTATGTGTATAGCATTTTTTTGACTCATAGTAATGGCCTGATTTCGTGCATATGTGTACATTTTACGACATTAAAAACTAATTTACAAGACTTAGTGTTTCCAGTCATTTTGAGGGCTGGCTTTAACCGGGATCAATGTCCTGCCCCTGTAGCCTACTCAAGTGCATGGACAACCGCTGTGTTTTCTGGAGCTGCAGGGCTTGCACAACGATGTCACGGCGCCAGCAGTCTCAGATCTCCTAGTTCTCGTCCGATTTACTGCTCAATGAAAGCACTGGGCACAGCATCGAAAACTGAAATTGATGGCTTATATAGGCGTGGCCACTCAGCATTAGTCCTTGAGCTGCTACTGGTAGAACAACTAGCGCTAGGAGGAGGTCACGACATTTTCCAGTGGCTACCAAACCCCAGTGGTATGGTTGGCAACGACTTAGCTGTCTGTTCTGCGCGCGCGGCCCACGGGAGCACGCACATTATCCCAGTTCTAATAGCAAGAGCCTATGCTTGACGACATCTACGAGAGCTTGCCCGTAGCACCACTTTAGATGCATGTACTATACGCGGAGGCTCCCGACGCCGTTTGCACAACCTCGCCCCGGTTCCTGCAACTGAAACTGCCATAGCGTTTCCCCCGTGGAAAACCGTGGCAAATCAACGGTGCTGTGTCACCTGTGGTTGGGAGTGGCGTTTACAAATGTTTACTCCCACTTCAATGGAATGGCAGGAGCCCCGGCATATGAGCACAGTGCGTGTGAAGATAGTTTCGCACCTATTTTGAAACTGCGCTCGGTTTGGTCATGAATGAGTATCCCTGGCTGCAGCACTCCGGCGAATGGGTTCTCTTACACTAGTCGAAGCCAAAATCCTGATGCCTTGGCCTCAATATTCATCTGAGAAGAAAGCCATCAAGGCGATCTTCAAATATGTAAAAGAGAGACGCTTAAGCCACAGACCATACACTCGCTGTGTGCGTCCTGTGTTGTCACAGAGTAATGACCCTCATGGACACGTTCCATGCTGTGTTCTGATCCTCCATTCTTCTTATCTCTACCTTCATCCCATCCCGATGTGTGGGGCAGCAAACCAGGCATTACCTAGTTAACCTCCCTGCCTTTCCATTATATTTCGCCAGTCTGTCTCCATCTCTGAACATTAGTCTATACAGCCTGCATTCATAGCACTCCAAGAATGTGGTCATTCTAGATCCAATGCTCGCAGTGAACTGCAGAGTTGCAGACACCACAAATACCCAGCGGGTAACTGCAAAGATATCCCGTGGTGCAGGCATTGTAAAATAAAGCAGCCCTTTTTTTCCTTCGTTTTGTTTTTGTAGCGACTGAGCGAGTTAACGGCCAGCTGTAGCTACCGCGTCACTCCAGGTTTAACCAGAGCTAAAACACCGCCAATTTTTTCTTTGCTTTGTTTTGAGCGCCTTTCTTGCCTTATGCAGAGGTGTAACAGGAATGGAGCGCGATAATCACTATCCAATCAACAGACTGAATATCACATTATCTTTCTGCTCACCGCGTCTTCCAGCAGAACTCCAATGAATAGACCAGCCTGCTGCACTTGTTCTCGCCAAATATGGCAGCTGCTTAACGCATTCGAATCCAGTATGTGCATTTAAATACCCTGGTATAATAATTTCAAGTTGAACCAAGACGTGAACAATCAGGAGGAATGATGAAACGTAGAATTAAAAAAATGAATAATTCACCTCTGAATTAACAACACTATGGTCTGCTATATGTTGTAGTGAAATGATTCGGGGTTCAATTCGGTCCACACTGTATTCTTTAACGAGTACCGGGATCTCAGTACACAGGTGTTTTTCATCGAAATGGTGTTCCCAAACTAGGACCCACCCCGCGATCCAGCAAGTAAAATTATCTTTGTTAACCTTTACATACAGCTTCTTTGTCTACCACTTGAATACTACCGCAGGGACAACATGTATGCTGCCCACGGTTACAACTGGTGTCGAGGTACCAAGATTCAGCTTAAAGAGCCGGGAAATGATGACACGCGATACTTGAACTTCTCTGTGGATGAGGACGTGAGCAGGCTCATAGAAGACGAGTAGAAAACACACAACACAAATGCTCAAAATATTTATTCGATGCTTCGAATCCTGGAATCTATATTTATAAAGTGGATAAAACGCGGCCGAAACGACCACAGTGCTGTTTTCAGTCTACTATAGGATGAACTTCCTCTCACATATCACCACACAGGTTACTCCAATGAGAAGGGGAAAAAAAGTTTGAGCATTCTACGAATGATTATTCTATAATTCTTCTTGGCAAGCGTACTTCTCCAATTTTCGAACTAGTTTTCCTCTTCGCTTATAAAATACAAAAATAATTTTCAACTTTGGTATAGAAATAATAAAAAATGTCGTTTTGTGTGAACTGGTTGTGCCCTTTCATGTTGCAGAAACCTTTACATGTGAGCTGTCATTTTTTCATTAATGGGCTCATGCGTGCTATGGAGGGGTATGCTCTACTACCTCATCATTCCTTTTCTTTTGATTCATCAGTCTAACTTACTTCCTTTAAAAAAAGTATACGGATTTGTAGCTACAACTTGCAGCCAGGGGTGAATTTATGATCGCTCTTAGAGGCGGCGGTTGAGGGGGGGGGGGGGGGGAACACAATTCCATCAATGGATTTCTTGGACTTTTTTAGTTGAAGTGGGCTTCATCAGCATGGTCTTCCTATGTAAAATTTCTCCTTTGGGAGGGGCGGGGGCGACCTCACCCCCTGCTGAGCTATAAAACCATTCTTACCTGCGTCCTCCTGCGATCTGATGATTTTCAGTGATTGAAGTGATGGCAATGCCTGAAGCTGCTACAACAGTAAAAACCAAAACCAGGAGACGTAGCGCTTTGCTTCAATAAGAAAGGAATACAAATGACAACTTACCGTCTACACCAATCTTAAGTCTTCTTTTTCTAGTCTCTAAACAACCTAGTGTACTCAAGGTGCTGACATTTCGAGCTCAGTGCTTCGCAGGTTGGGTTCATTGTACAGGTGTAAAAAAGATTTCCTATCATCCAGAACGCCAGTATCCATATTTTCCTTCATGTGTTCGATTTTAACAACCTATTAAAATGACGAAGGATGTCATGCTACACTCACCAGTTCCATGTCGCTGATCGCCTCCTTTTTCCAGATCGGCCACCGTCTTGGGGCGCCATCGGACGTCGAGGCTACGTAATCCACTGCGCGGATCCACGGCTAGACGCCCTTCGTTGACGTCTGTATGGTTGTCATCCAGCATTACCGGTAGGGGGTGAGTTGAACGTGCCATGATAACCTTTAAATGAAATAAAAAGCGAAAAAGAAGAGAGAAACCAGACTTTACCAATGTCGAGGCGGTTTGTGTTGCTGGTGCAAGATGGTAAGGGTTAAATAGCGCGGGAGGGCCAAGAATCAAGATAGGGAGACGGGACGCGACCCCTTCCTATGTCCCGTCCCTTCTGTCTTGTAACCCTTAATGTAAATCATAATAAGGAATTACCATTTTTCTTACAGCACAGAAATGGGCAGAGTAAGCGATACACTTGGTAGTAATTGCTCAGAGTGTTGAAATAACTTTGGCTAAAAAAAATAATATTGCCATCGACTTTCTGCGTTCACAAACCTGACAGTTCAAGTAAGCCAACTCCTGGATACGAATTATGGCTGCTCTGTTTTGTTTGTTTTTTACAATAGGAAGTATATAAACAAACAAGAAAACGACGGTTGCATATATTTGACTAAACTGAGTAAAATATTTTGCGGTATTTCTAGAGACCAAATTTATGGCAATAATTGATAACATTTCTTGAGAGGTAGTGCGTCTCTGCATTAAACTGCGATGTTAGCATAAAAAGGTCTTCCATTTCGCGGACTTCTTGAAAGATAACGGACACGCCGCAGTTTTGCGGCTCGTACCCGAGGCCACCAAACAGACGCACCGGTGCGCCACAGAGAAAGCGGATGGCCTCGGGTGCACGTGCGCGCTTTTTCACAATGTCAACTCTTGAAGCGTCGCTCACAAGACCGCACTCTGAAGGCCCACAGACCAGCCACCTCATGCGCGAGCACGCCGTCTCTCCACCGCGTGCAGAGGACAATAAAAAAGGAAGGCCGCTTATACGCCATCCAACTATGCAACAACAAAACGCCCATCAGAAGCGAACGGAAGCAAAGCACACAGCCAACTCCTGGCCTACGGAGATCCAGAAGTCGAGACTTCGCTTCTATTTACCTCTTTGCCGGGATCCCACACCCTTCTTCCAAGGGAAGAAGAAAGTTGGCTCCCATGAGGAAGTATGGGCACAGCTCGCATGAAGCCACGGAGGAGTCAGGGTGTGCAGAAAGGGTGGGCAACCACCCGACGCCGCACTTTTTGCACGGTCCCAAGCAGGCAGCCAGGCAGCTTCCCAGGAAGGTCGAGAGGCGCTCCTTTCTCTCTCTCTCTCTCCTTCAGTCTTCCCTTTGCTTCCACAAGGCGGTGCAGCAGCAAAATCGGCAGCGGCAGGCAGCAGCCCGTTCGCTCCCTCGTCCCTGGGCTGGTCGGGGGACCACGACGTGGCTGGAATATTTATTCATAAATTTAGCTCTCAAGCGCGGCCGCCATAAATATCTCGGCCGACGTCGCGGGGATTTACGGCCGCACAACCCCTCGTCGCCGTTCCCCCCGGCGGCCGGCGCGGTCTCTCGCACTCGCAGGCGTTTGCCCGCGCTCTCTGGGCATCCCACGAGACCCCGAGGCCGCCTCAAACGCGCGCGGGCGAGCCGGCGCATACGGCAGCCGGCAACACACCGACGACAGCGAAAGAGCCCCGCGTGCTCAAGCGCGGAAGCTGCGAGCATGCTCGGCCTTTTCCTCTCAAAGACCGCGAGCACACTATACGTCTCGGCCCGAATACCGCTTTTTATCCGCACTTTGCGCGCACCCGCGCTGACAAGCGGCAGCGCGGTTTTTCTGGGGTGCGTGCATGTGTGCTTATAAGCGTGTGCATACGAATCCCTCTGCGCATACTAAACGCGGAACTGCGGGTGTCAAGCTCGCTATGCTCGTGTGCGCAGGAGAAGCGCAAATGCAATCGCAGCTTGACGCTAAGAGAGCGACGGCGCAAAGTCCTTAACACGTGTTTTCTTTTGCACCCGTACTGTAACTCAATCACAATCGTCAAATCAGACACTGTTACAAGAGTAACGTATTTTGAGCAGATTAGTTTTGTGGAGTTGCGGTTTGGATTCACGGTGGCAAGGATCTCCGCGAGATGTAGTTCATACCTGAAGCGTGCGGGTGGCATGCCGGCTATGCGACGACGTCATGACTCTCTGCCGCCAGCTCAACTTGTAATGCATGCGAACTTTCTTCTACGATACATCGTGTAATAAAGTATATAGCTCAGAGATGACACCAGCATTGGTAAAATTTCAACTGTCCGGACTCCTGCAGCTTGAGGTATATATGGGTCAGGTTCATGGATTCGAAATTATTGAGATAATTGAGATAGAGAGCCTTTTATTAATTTTTTGGTGGCCTGTTTCGTGAAAGCAGATATGGAAATCACCGAAATCAGCCTTTTATACCTTTGAGCCAACACGTGCATAATGGCCGGCCTCCTTTCGTGGATATGTACGGGTGCGAGAATGATGCTTGTGGCCTCAATGTTGCGTTCTGGTGGCCCATTTCAAATCACTATGGGTAATGTTCATAACAGGAGGTTTCTGCATCCTCGCAGGTGTAAACCACGGGCTGTGCCGAGTTCGGCAAGACATGTATCGATTTGCGTAACAATACAGAGCTTCACCAAAAAGGTAACGTATGACAAGCTTCTTTTTTTTACATATGCATGCTTGTTTTTTTTTTTGCATAATCTTCACGGCCTAAAAAAATCTATGAAAGCATGTTTTGGGAATAAAGGCCAGCAAGCTAACCATCTTTTATCTGCATACGTCAACGAAAGCCTCAAAGCTACGCACGTGCCGGGCATTTGGGAATCATGGCAAAAGCGGTTGTGCAGCTGAAATCTGCCAATCGAAATCAATACAAAGAAAGCTTCAACTCAGTCCAACCCGTTCGTTGCACAGTAATGTCGAGTTGGGGAGCGAAACCGCGGGAACAAAAGCTGGCTCTATGGGCTTTGTTTGCGGCAGTACTGTGGCAGTGCACGGCAGTCTTGGAGGCCTCGTCTAATTGCATGTTCGCACTACCCTCCGCGATGCTGGACATGGCTTCAGTCGCCGAGCAGTCTCGTCGGAACGACCCCGCTTTGTTTGACGCCCAACCTCTCAAACTGATGTAAACAAATCCATGGACACATTTCTTTCTCTCTCATGGTTCAGAACAACGCAGCGTGGTGGATGAAGGAGTAGCTTTAAAATGCCTTTCAGTAGTTCATATTGCACCTTCTTTCAAAAGCACACAAGGGCGCGCGCGCACACACACACGCACGCACGCACAATACACCAGACCCTTGCGCTTTACCGTAAGGGTAATGCGAATCTCAGCGAAAGCTGTGAAGGCGCGAAATGCTCAGGGCAGTGCGAGTGTTTAGTAACTCTTGGTAGGGGTGCGGGACACCTGTAGTGTTTTAAGTCTCTAAACGAGAATTACCTTCACGGGTCATAGCTTTGGTGGATTGCCTTTCGTGACAGTGTTAGAGTAGTCGGGAGCAGTAGGTTGTCACGGGTTGTGGGGGGTGCCCACATGGAGTTGTGGTGCGGCGAGAGCGGACGACGCGATGATTCCGCCGAATGTGGCATACACAGCTGTTGCTGTAAAAGTGGACTGCGGGGCTTGTTGCATAATATAAGGTGGCCTGTACTTCCAAAAACACATCGGTGTTTACAATAGGGCGCATTCCCACTTAAGCATATCATTCTTTCTTAAATTTAACTCTGCCATTGATGTTATGGCCTCACATAACATTTAAGCCCAGCCTGAATGTTACCACGAAGTCATGAGCCTACGTTTTGTAGTTAGGCCAGACTAGGGCAAGATAAGCCTTTGTTGCCATATTAGGCACTCCCCGCCCGCAGTTCTTAACACCAGCATGCATACAGCCTCAAAATGTGTACGTTAACGTGACAGTAAACTGATAACTCATTTGCAGCAACTAGGCAACTCTGAATTTTTCTTCATTTATGTGAATCATCAGCCTACTTAAGGTGGGTGAGGCACGCCGTAATGTGAACGCCGGAAGTTTCGCGGACCAATAGAAGCGAGCACCATATGTCAGCGTGACCTCTGAAATTGCAAACCTCACCTCTCACTTTCGTGTAGAAAACTGGTATGTTGACATAAAGCTTCAGCTTGAGAAAACTCACTGAACAAATATAAAGAAGATACGCTTTTCTGTGACGCGAAAGCCACAGTCTATTATTTAAGAAGCATGGCATACTGAGGCAAATTCTTCCCAGCTGTATTTTCTCCCTCCTAATGTCCAACTCCTGAGCCAAAGGGTCACAAAGGGACACTTCAGTAACTCTAGCGGACAACGGCTTGTTCATAATGTCCTAATTGATAAACCACTCAAGTCCGAACTGGTTTATCCCTAATACGTCTCTCCAACATGCCAACTTTCGATGGTGCAGTGTATCGTAGCGGACATCGAAATGCTGTTCACAACTGCCGCCGAGGACATTTTGAGTGCAACTTGTCACATTCCCCCAACTCCTGTGAGTTATGTATCGCTTACTATGAAGGGTGCCATTTTAATGGCTGGTGCTGTTTTAATTTTGCAATGATTCAAACCGGTCAGCGTTCCTTAATGAGAGGAGACAGAGAGAGGGGGTTGAAGGGAGGGAGAGGGGTAAGGACGCCACAAACAGCTGACAAAGGTGGCATTGCACTCACACCCTCGAGAAGCTGTCGCCTCGACGGGGACGCGTAGGCATGGCGGGGGACGCAGTCCCGGTGGCCTACTGCAGCTGGGGGCAAACTGCCGCAGCCGCCGACGCAAGCAGGGGGCAGGAAAGGTCGTGCACGGGATGCCTCCTCCGACGCAGCCAGTGAACTCGGCCTCGTTCCAGCTCCTGGGGTCGACCCAAGGTTCCGCGGCGCCCGCCTCCCTGCGCATTCGCCATAAATAAGAACTGCGGGGACAGCAGGTTCGCACACGGTATATATTCCAGCCGCAGAGCGATCGTCTTCTCGGAATGTGTCGCATCGTGTCTCACGGTGCCGCCATGCTGGGAGGACCTCGGTGCCCGATGGAGGAGAGGCTCGAAGCAAGACAGATCGTCCCCGACACTTGGCCGAGGCCTCCAAGAGGCCATGGGAGCCCCAGGAGCAGCACCATTTGAACCGGAACCAGGGGCGGCCCCGGCAGACGCAGCGTGCCGCGTATCACATGCCGCGTGCTCTACGCGAAGCGCTGCGGCGTGATAGATGCCTCCAGCATGGTCGCCGTGGGACGCACCAGCCGCTCATGCTCGCTGGCGGTAAGGAAAAGGGACGGAGACGACCAATAAGTCAGCGAGAAATCCGCGGCTTTCTTCTTCGTTGGAGGCACTGGGAAGCCATGGGACCAGTCAGAAGAAAAGAATTGGACGTTAATATTGAACCCTGAAAAGAAGGCGAAACTTCGATGTTTATCAGCACGCAAGCTGCCCGAGAGGCACAGTGTGGATCGAGGACTTAGGGGCGGTTCCGTACGTGCGCAGTCGATGTCAACGTTCGATGTCCAGCGGCCAGCTGGCTCTGAAAGCAACGAACCATTGAAGGTAACGTAAATCGTTGTCTGTTTCTGAAAAAGATAAAGAGGAAAGGCTAAAGGAATTTTATAGTCTAATTTAACGCACTTTCTTGGTCTCGCCGAGTCATAACCCATGGAGTTAGAGACGAGGAGGGTCTCCTGGCAGTATTGAAGCAATTAAAATGCTCCGCAGGTAGCCGTTCTGTGCACCCTACCTTACAATCGTTTTTGTTTATTCGTTTGTTTTTAATATTAAGAAAAGCATGTTCATGTACTATACGACCCAAAATTTCGTAAAGCTGTTAGAAACAGCTGCGTAACAAACCGGTGTAAGGCGTCTGAATGACTAGATACCTATATGAGAAAGCACCAGCAAGGCATAAGCGGTTTACTAAGCTATTTAGACGTCCTATAGCGCTGGAGGGGAAGAGCAATTTTCTGTGTTGTTGAAAGCATTCTGTCGGTATTTTTTATTTTATTTTAGAGACATCAATCTTCTGGGTTCATCATGTATCCTCAAGTTGTGAAGTCTGGCACAAAGAGTTTCGTGGTCTTGCATAGCGTACAATGGTGAGGTATCGTAAGATGCACTTGTATTGGAAGTTGTAACTTTCTACAAGAACGTATACAAGGCGAGTTTTAGCATGCTGTGAGCACAACAAGAAATGATATGTTGCTCAAGTGCGATTCGATGTGATCTCCATAGCATAGAAGAGATCAACTAAGGTTTGTCGGATATGGCAGCATCAGATAAGGGTAAATGTCATGAATGCCTACTGTAAGATAATTTGGCATGTCTCATCACTATTTTGGGTCGCTTTTAACCCCCATTTTGGAACCCGTAACTGAATCCATTTGTCTCATGTTCATGCTTCAGCCACCGTCGAAGCCTCCTGGCGTAAAATTTTTCAAATCACCCCCTAAATTCAGTTCTTTAATCTCCAGTATCACAGGCGACCGTTGGGATAGAAAAGACTAACTTAAGGGCTCCTGATTACGTTAAATGAACACTGTTCTGGCTACAGAGTGCCGGTCTTGTAGGGGTATTAATTACGCGAGAAAATCGGCTCATCGTGGTATGCTTTCACAATGACTAGTCCAAAATGACAGAGAATCGTTGTACAGCTTTCCACACACCTGTCAAGAGCGCTCGAATGGCGCATCGGGAGTATACAGTTGCGTCATTTATACATGCCGCTAGTGCTCGAAGCCTTACCATGCATGCACATTCCCATTAATCGTGTTTAACTCCTCATATCATTAAAGTTATACCGGGTAAGCACTTAGCCGCAATCGTCCTTAAATGCTCAACAGAGAGCACCATTCGAGCGTTCTAGACAGGTGCATGGACGACTGTTCAGACACTTAAATGCTGACTTCTTTTGAACATTACACTTAATTC
This sequence comes from Amblyomma americanum, assembly GCF_052857255.1. Classification (NCBI taxonomy): domain Eukaryota; kingdom Metazoa; phylum Arthropoda; class Arachnida; order Ixodida; family Ixodidae; genus Amblyomma; species Amblyomma americanum. The sequence goes on along the minus strand of NC_135502.1, from coordinate 89,495,513 downwards.
AGGTTAACCATGAGGTAGAGGGTGTGAGTTTTCTATCTATGCGATGTATATCCGAGAAATGATGTGATGGACTTGTAAAGGTTTCGTTTTATGGTTTATGGGTGTTTAATGTCCCAAAGCGACTCTGGATACGAGGGACGCCGTAGTAAAGGGCTCCGGAAATTTCAGCCACCTGGGGTTGTTTAACGTGCACTGGCATCGCACAGTACATGAACCCCTAGAATTTCGCCTCCGTAGTAATTCCACCGCCACGGCCGGGATCGAATCCGCGTCTTTCGGGTCAGCAGCCGAGCGCCATAACTACTCAGCCACTGCGGCGGCTGGCTTGTAAAACATCTAGCACTATAGCAAAGCGATAATTCAGAATCCCTATGCACATGCACGAATGTCAGAGGACGCAGTGAACATTTCAAAATCAGTATGTTTGACTGCCCGCTCCTCATCCGCCATGTGTAAAAAAGAAAAGTGCGTGCCTGGTCCTAATTGTGACAGATGTTTTGCATATGAGGTGGACTTGTTTTTCCCAGGATACTAAGGCGTTTTTGTTATTCTCGAAGTACAACTCTTAATCAGTGTCACTGACAATTTTATAAGTCTCCGGGCAGAAGAGTTGACATGAGACCGTAATCTGAAGTTGTTTTGGCCGCCTTTCAAGTTTCCGACGCTACTTTTACAAATATTTTTTTGCGCTCCCAAATACAGCGTCGGAACCTCTGACACGTTTCCTTCCTCGAATGCCATTCTCCTGCTTGCGATCGCAGAAACTTGACCTTAGGTTCGTACTTTTCCCTAACTACCCTTCTCTTTCCAACTGCTTAATCAGCCGCCTGTAGCTCGCGTCGTCACGAATGATATCCCTTGTTTGAGGACAGCTCATTCCGAACACCAGAAATCCGTTTGCAGCATATAGGCCAAAGGAGGTGTCGTTTCAAGTTCTGGCGTTCTCAAGTTCTAATCAGAGGTCATAAATTCTGGCCAAAGTTCTGGTTAGAAGTATTCACCGAACTCCTACTACAGGGTAAACAGGATATCTCACTATATGCCGCCACTAGAACCCCATATTTGAGAAATGCGTAACAACATCACATTTTAAGAGAACATTCCGACAAGAGCGCAAGGCCTAACGTAATTTTTGTTCGTATATCTCCGCCAACATAACTTGTCGCTTTCATTCAGTCGTTACTATACCGTCGTAGCTCCTCTGCTATACACACGAAACCCTAAGCACTGCAGAGCATCCCAGCAGGCCAGCGCTCAGCGCAGTGAGCTCCGCGCGAGTCAGTGTCTGGTCTCCAAGAAACGAGGTAGCGCTCGGAGGTGTGGCGCCGGTCGGGCCCGGCGTATTTGTTGGCGCGGACAGACCGAAGATGCACGGCGCTTTAAATAGCCATAACCTTCGAAAAGATGTTGTCGCCGCCCGGGCTTTTGTGAGCTGCCGTCCTCTGTGTCTACAGAGCGTGAATAGCCGTGGTCGAAGCCATCGGACACCCCAGATTTGTTCGGCCCCTGTGCCCCGGCTCTCTTCTCGGCCACCTTTCTCATACGAATCGCGCATGGCTGGTGTTTGTGCGTGTACACGGTCGAGCGATCGCATAAGCGTCGTCTGCTGCTCTGAAGACGACGCCGCCGATCCCTTTTCGGGTGCGCGGGAGGAAATCCCCGCTGTCAGGCGGAAGTCGCCGGGGCACAATGGCGAGCTCGAAGGGAGAGGCCTGCAGAAAAACGCTTTTCTCCAGAGGACGCCGGTCGGCTGATTTACAGCGCCCCTGAGACTACTGCGCGGGGCTTCTCAGGCGCGCGAAGTCTTCTTCGTGCTGCTGCTGCCGCCGAGCGCAGGAAAGTCGGTTAGAGTTGGGGAGAGAGAGCTTTTGCTGCTGCTGTCGCTGCTGGTCGCGCTTCTCCTGTTGGGAAAGAGGCAGTGGTGAAGAGGAGGGGAATTTTTCCGAAGGACGCTGCATTTGCGCCGATGCGCGATACAGGAATGAAACTCGGGCGTGCGAAGCGGAACGCAAAATCGGCGCTGCGTTCCTCATGAGCTATTCTGGTGGAGCGCAGCTGTTGGCAAGCAGCAATCTACCGACGCTCTTGAAGCTATGGCTCTCATAGATTGTAGCGAGGAGTGCCGTAAACGAAGTTACGTATGCTGTGTGTTTTCGCGCTTGTTGCAATGCATGATGTATTGTCACTGTGTCACGAATTTTCAGTACGCCAGTTTATCGACATTGATTTCAGCCCTAATTATTGCAGCTGTTATTGGGATGTCATGTCCTCCCAGGCAATGTAAAAGAAAATCCTGTTATTGGGACTATGTTTTATTATTCTTGCCACCCATTAGTAAGAACCCTTCTGGGGCCTTTAAGGTAAAAAAATGAAATGAAGTATGCCCTGTTGTATACAGACAACGGCTAGTTGACATTATTCTAATGCCTGATCAAGATCATCAATGTGGCTGGCTGATGATGATGATGAAGAGATAGCTCCAGAAACTAGTACAAACAAACCGCGGTGGAAGGCATATTTAATGGAGTGACTATTTAAATGCAGAGTTTACTCCACCTCGCTGACAGAGTTAACACGCAGATGGCGACAAATGAACAAATGTGCACCTAATTTTGCCATCGCAGATTGCCTTGTTAGAATTTAAAGAGCGGCTGCTTGAAAAAATTCGCTGCTACTTGCGCTGGAGGTTCCAGTGTGGCTTCCAGTGTCTGTCGGTGCCAGCGTCTGTGGATGCCAGTGTAGTCTACCAGACGGGGATGCCAGACAGAAACGCACGTTAAATGTTTCCAATCTTACGATGCATTCGCTGAATGAGCATCTCTTGCGTCTTCAATCACCTTAGTGGATTCCGAGCTCTTTGCTCTTTGGTTCAGCAGTTCTGACCAGTTGATGTTGATTTCTGTCAGACACGGCGCAAAAAAAGAAGAAAAGAAACAACAAAGAAAAGACAAGGACGACAGGTTGTATAAGAAATGTTTAGAAGTAAGGTGTCAAGTTGAGCGAGGTGATGCCAATTTATATTGAAATGAACTGTTGAGGAAAACACAACGGAGAGATAAGGAAACACAATGACAAGTGCTGTAGCGAGAAAAGGGGATGGTTGCACGTATTTATACCATGAAATATTTCCCAGTTCCTTTTTTTCTAGCTTGTGAATATAATAGTTTATTATTCTCAAGCCGCGAAGCGTGCAGGCCATGATTTCTATTTCCCTCACAAAAGTTAATCAAGGCTCCGAAGCAAGCACCCTGTCCGGCAGGTTCTCCAGTGCATGAATTTACCTGAGCTTCTATCGCTGCCCAACTTGGCCCACTCCTCGCATTGGTTTCTTGGCGCCACGTGGCCACTTATCTGGTGATTTTTATAAGCCATCACAAATAATTTGGCCAAGCGAAAATTTGCGCTGCCACAAAAGTGAAATTGCCGGTTATGCGAAGGCCATTAAAGGTCCTCCCACACTTGCGTACTAGGGTGACTTCTCAGGCCTCACATACGAAAACGTGATGCGTGAAATTGTAGAAGCAGTCACTGATTTTCATTTTATCAGATCATCCCGCCAGACCAGACGGATTTCCTCCGAACTCTCTCGGCTGCGTGTGAAAACGTCTGTAAATGTCTTGCTCGCCTCAGAAGCTAACTCTTTGGCGTCATTCTCTCAACATTCCTGCAGGAGACAGGTGTGCGTCGGTGAAACAGATGCTTGGACTTCGACGATCCATGCCCTTGTCCGGAAGCAGCACTTGCCACCCTTCTTTGGTCCTGCTGGAACTCCGGTGTCTTTGGCAAAGAGGAAATGTGCCCGCACTGGTTGCAAAATGTTCTCAGGATGTCAGTGTTTAGACCTGCCTTTCTGAAGATGACGCTGTGACACGTAGGAGAATCCTTATATCGAATAAGCAGACAATTAACTTCGAAAATTTCACCAGCATGTGTATTTAAATCAGATTAATTCAAGTAATTCAAGTATACTATAGAGTTAAGCATACGTAATAAATGGGTTCGGACGTAATTTTTCTTTCTGTCGACTTACAGCTCCTTCCCTGCTGAAAAAGCTGTTTGACGCATAAACTCATAAAGTTTCTCGCACAGATATCATTTTAATTATCATACAAATCATACAAAATTTATCATACAAATGTCATTCATTTTTGCAAAATCATACCTTTCTCATACAGTATCACACAAATTGTATGACATTTCTATGACGAAGCCTCTATGAGGTTACTGCATCATACAGCTTTTCCCGTCAGGGTTGTAGCCACAATGCAGCTGGTAGAATGCGATCTGAGACCGGCCAATGATAAAGCATGCTTAGGTTTCTCAAGCTCGCTGTGTTTTACTGACATAGGAAAAAAAAACACTGCAATAAATTTGCAATTAACCATTGTCACAATGTGGTTTCCTCCACGCGAACTATTTATTCAGAACAAACAGCAACTGTTGGCGTTCCAGGAAGTCTGCTCGCACATCTTCTCATTGTTAACTGCCTTAATATCTGAAGTAAAAAAGAAAGGGCATTGAGGCGAGCAGTGTTCAAAACATGCGATATACGTGTCAAGCACACTGGCTCATGTGGAAAACGTACAGCGCAAACACGAAAACAGCGCTGAATTTGTATGTCTACTCTCGGCTGTTCATCTTGGTGCTGCACTGTTTCCATCGCAAGTGTCGCTCATGTGATTCAGCTCCTTGTCGCAGCTGCACAGTAAACAGAAACCATGGAGTGTCAAATAAACTAGAGCGCGACCATTCAAAGCACGCGCTGAATCGTAATGAAGGAAATCCAAAGCACTTTTTATACTCTGCTTCTTATGCACAGCCTGCGTACACTGAACCCGAGATCAGACAAACCGACTCGGCGAGGAAGCTGAACGCGGGATTTGTTAACTCATTTCGAAGGCACTCGTGAAGCTATGCAGCAACCTTGGCTTCTGTACGTGTCAACGCAGTACCCGGAGCGCTTACAAACATCTCCAGAGGGACTCACGTGCGCAGGCAGAAATGAGTATCTTTTTGGCAGCTGAGGCTGCAAGTCTGTTGGAGAGACGCGCAACAATGTAAAAAGTAGAACAAAAAGTTTGCTTCTATTTTTATTCTTTCAGGGACGAAAGGCCGCGTTAGGAGGCGGAGAGCCCCGCTCACAACTTTATCGTAAGAACGGCCTTCGACAAAGTCAGAACAGCTCAGCGGGGCTGCTTTCATCAGCCGCATATAGCCCCGGGTGCCGCCGTCAGCAGATCGGAAACTTACGTAAAGCGTTCAAAGACGTCCCACGGCTAGAAGCGAAACACTCTTTCCACTCCCATCCCCTCCTCGTCAGTTTTTCTCCTTCGTTATGCCATTCCGGGAAGACGAACAACCAGGCTTTCTTGGACGAGAGAAGAGGGAAGCCTTCTTGCTGAGCACACTAATCTTGCTCGAGTCTGCTTCACTAAGTCTGAATTGAAGTGTGTGGCGCCCAAGTGCTGTACGCGTGGGTACCGTCAACATACTCAAATGTAAGTGCAGCGCCACAGACGCGCACATCGAGTGATCAAGAACCTATGTGCACTATGCGGATATACTGCAATCAAAGCCGCATTCGGTACACGTCATTTCAGGTGCATGAATTCACCATTTACGCAGTACGTTAAATATATGTGACACGTTAGAGCTGGCTGTTATGAAAATTAAAGTGATTTCCATAAAAATTCGGTGAAGTGGAAAGACTGCTGAATTCTGTCGCAGTCCTGTTCCTCTGTGAAACAAAAAAGAAATACACTACTGTTGTACTTGTGTTCACGAGGATGCACTATTCAGCTTTGTGTATCAAAGTAAGTGGTTGTCACTACTGGTCACGAATAGGAAAATAGAGAAATGTGGATGCTTTGGTAGAATTTTCTTCAGTACGAAGCATGCTTCTATAGTCCAGCAAAATCGGGCATCAGTATTATAAAGGGATGCGTTTCCAGCTGAAGATGGTTTCCCCTTTCTAAGTTCTTTAAATGCGAAATTACAAGGCGTCCAATAAGTGCCTTTTTTTTATTTTGCTACCTCAGCTTTCTTAGTTTCATGTAAAGAAGGGCCCCAGAAAACTGGCATAAATATATTTCCCTCCAGAAATGCATGCCCAGTTTGTAGAAAAAATAAACAGAGCGGTAGTCAAGTCAAGTAATGATTTGATAACGATCTATAAAGTCACTGCCCAAAGTTGGAAAACACTTCGAGCTCTTCTTTTTGTTTTAAAGGAGGGGGGGGGATGTTATTTTGGACAAAATAAGCCCCAGTATATATCCTTGCGGGTATGCGAGCAGATGCGTATATATTTCTTTAGCAAAATTAAAAATGTCAACCGGAGATGCGTTCTTGATTTCACCTGAAAACGATCTACAAAGCAGTTACCTTGTGTTAACAAATCTTTTGGAGTGCTCTAGCCACGGTTAACCTTCCGAAACTATTGCAGCTATCTAAACACACCTAAACTATATTCAGTTACTAACTGTTCGATCGCGTTATCTCATGAATTTGAGCACAGAAGCCGGCAGCTACGGAAGCTACCGTTTTTATCAAAGCAACATTCACACTATGCGATTTTGCGAAAAGATATATGTGGCAGGTTCAGGCAAGAGGAAGTATTAAGAGACGGTGTAAACGAAAGACGGCATTATTCCTCTTATTTAATTATTAGGCAGTAGAGAAGCATGATGGCACAGTTTTCGAATTAGCTTGTAGACACACGAAATCTATATTTTCTATAAATTTTGAAATCAAACCAAAAAGAGATAGCTGAAACTGTGCTTAATGGGCATCACGGCGTTGTCCGCCTGCCTTCTGTACCTACAACCATAAAATCAAAATTTGACCGTCGGTAGGGCAGCTTTACGTTGGCAGCAAGTTTACGGGACGCGAGTGTGCGGAAAATTCATTTATTTCGGACGCAGTATCGTAATCCAATCGTATGAAATGTCTGGATATATAAGGGGACGTGCATGATCTTCGCACTGATAACAATAGCACGCGACTAGGTCGTGAGGCAGAGCTAGATTTTTTTTGCTTTTTCTGAGAACCCGCGTCCTATAAACTTTTGCTGCCGATAGTACAAAGCATAACATATCGGAATGTATGCATATTCCACACTACCATGCCTCATTAAAGCATTTCTGCTAGGAATACACAATTTATAAGATTACACTAACTTCCGCGCATAACAGACGTGTCGTAAAAGGCGGTCTCACGATTTAAGTAAAAGTATGCCGGCAAAACAAAAAAGCACTTGTTGCATGTTAGACGTTACGCGTTAATTTATGACAAGGAGTATGTTTAGAAATTTGTGCTACGCGAAATGCTTTACTTCTATCAGCCATTGACTCAGCAGCGCCGTCCATATGAAAAAAAAATTTAAATAAAGAGCAACGACTCATGAAGGATAAAAATCAACACATCGCTTTTTTTTTTTCGTGTGTGTCAAGAACCCTCCGGTTGGTTTTACTTGTCTTACACTACCAATGTACAGTGCGCCCAGTAGCGCTTTTAAAGTGCAACAAAGCTTCTTTTCTGAGGAAAAAAGAGGGAAGGATGGAATGTAGAAAGCAGTGACACGCAAACGAACAAATGTTGTGTGCGACGGGAGGGGGAGGGGGGGGGGGCGAAAAATCCCCTGCGGTGGTATTCGAAAGATCACGCACGGATATCTCAATTCCTCTCGGAGAGGGAACCGAAGGCGGCAGAGACGGAAGATAACCCAAGAAATCGAAAACTCGGTGACTCCACAACAACGAAAGAGCAACGGGCAGCCGCTGCCGGCAAGCCGCGCACAGAAAAGATGAAAGAAAGAAAGCATCAGAAGAAGAAGCGCGGGCTCAAAAGCGAGCCGCTGCTCGTTAAAGTTTTACGACCCATCGGAGTATAATGCGCGCGAGGCAGGCGCACGCCTGCCGCTCTCGGAAACGCACCGCACAGCAAAGGGCGCGCTGAATAGAAAACGGTGACCGGCACCCAGTGCGCTCTTCTCACGTAAGACTAGACCGGACCCTCGGGGCTGTGTTTTGTTGTGACCGCCGCGCCCCGTTCTCGAAACAGCGCGCCTTCTTCCCTCCTTTCGACGCAACTTTCTCCTACTTTCTCTCTCTCTCTCTCTCTTTCTACTCTTTTCTCCAAATTACGTCCACGGTTGCTCTACAAGAGAGGTATCACGAAGGGCCCCGCACCTCCCGTTGACTGACAGCTGTCAAGTATTGTATAGGGACAAGATTGACGCGTCGTAATTCCTTCAATGAGCTGAATACGCTCCCCCTCACTCCCGTGTTACGTCACTAGCACCTGTCGTCGCCCCGAACGAAGAGGGATCCATCGATTGTTGTGACGCTGTCAATCATTAGGTCACGTGACTTTTTTTTCAGACACCCTTAGTTCTTATGGCACGTCATTCACGGCTGTCTCCGCCCTGGTCCTTTCATACGCTGACCTGTCGATCCCTTCGGACAGCTTATGTCTTCATCCTTCTCCTCCCCCCTGTAGAGTGGAAGATTCCAAGATGGCGGATGACGCATGTTCAGCGAAAGCAACGTGACGTTAATTTGTGAGAGGCTTGAGCCTTACTTAGCTAATACGTAACGCTTATTGGTGATTATCTGTCAGCCATTCAGTAGACAGTGCCAGATATGAAACCGTGAATTGTCATAGGCGATGCAAGCCGCGTATGTGCCGATAGTTTCTTGTGAACATCAACATAGACGGAGCGTAATCAAGAAAAGGGAATGTGCGCCTGAAGAAGAGTTTCTGTGGAGTGGTGAATTCAATGTTTCTTATTTGCGAGTTTTCCACTTGCGGACAGCATAATCAGAAGACCGGCACCGAGCGGGCGCAAAAGGTAAGTTCGTTTGACGTCGCAGCTGCGCCAATTGCAATTTCTGATCGCCGCAATTTTTTTCTTGTTTGGTTCCTACGATTCAAGCTAATCAGCTACCTATATTTTTGTCCGTTCATATAAGCTGGTTGATTCAAGGGAAGGGGGATTTCAAGTACCACATGTGAGCGATTTAGATCTTTATCTCTATTTAAAATACGCACTATTATATTCATATTGCTTATTGCACTTGTTTTTATTTGTTCATATGCCTGACTTTTATTTATCGCTACAACAGGTGTGAATATTGATGCTTTTGTATACCGTTCTCTTTATGACATTTTCCTGCCGGCCGCAACGACATTCTCGCTGCGGGGCAGGCCGTAATTGGGGGTTACGACTGAGTATCGTTCACAAGTGATTCTTTTCATGCAGTCTAAATTTGAGTACAATGGCATCTTCCTTCCGCGGGCAACGCTGCCGTAAACTGCAGACAGGAATTTAATTTTCTAGCGCATTTAGCGCAATGAAAAAAAATATAAGGTCGCGATTTTTATTATAATTACTTGTACCCATTACGGCAGGGCTAACGTCTAGAAATTGGAATTGCTGTATCGTTTACGGTAAGGAAATACGATTTATCCGCTCACGCAACGATTGAGGCTACCATTAACATCGCTATGTTGCCTCCTGTCGAAAAATACAACACAGTGTTAAAGTTAATTTGCAAAAATTCAGTTTGATGCTTAAAATTATTTTCACTTCGCTATAATGGATTCTCTTGGTAATATTCCTGAAAACTAAAAGATAGACCAATTATCTGTAAGACTGAATTCGAATTAAATACAAAAAAAACCGTGAAGGAATACAACAAACACGGTATAACACAGTAACCTACGAAATTGCCAAAACACGCTGGCATTCTCACCCTCATAAACAGCCAAGCTAGGGCGCCTTCAAATAATGTAGCCAATTATACATAGCCAGTTAAAATTCGATCCCTAAAAATACATATCGAAATTTCTGCCGAGGCTCACAAGGCAGCATCATTCACAAGTACAAAAAAAGTTCGCACTCCACGCATTTTTTTCGCAACCTGCATGCCTATCGAATATTTCAAACTGTTCTATTAATAGCAGCTCAACATTAGATATCTATCTCTCCTTTATGGAAAACCATTTGCAGGCAATCAGCAACGATCTCTGCGCGCACCGTTTTACTATGCTTATATTTTAGAAGCTTAATTTGGTTGCGCATGGTTAAATAATTTTACTGCACTCTTTTAGACCTAAGAACAAGTTTACGTTTCAGTGTGTTTTATATTGTTGCTTTACATCAAGACTGCTCACATATAACTTGATGTTGAAAATGTATAACTTGTAGTTCAATTCTGGACCCATTCTTCTGAGGCATGCCAAAGTTTGTCCTTCATTGTCGTTGTTGGCCATTTTCCTAGGTGAATTGAGGCTACAAAATAAATTTTAAGCAGCAAACAATAAGGAGGCATACTGTGAGAACGATATCTTCTACCAGCCTCCGTGGCTAGGTGGCTGTGGCGGTCTGATTACTGCGCACGAGGTTGACGATTCGATTTCAATTTTCAATTTCACCGCATTTCGATGCAGGCGAACGCACCTGGAATTTTAGACGAGCCTGAAGAAACCAAGGTTGTCCCAATTATAACTCAGGTCGACACCGGAAGCAATGAATGATAGTTTGTGTGTATAGTGAGACAAAATACGAGTATTGAGCAGAGATTCGTTGTGGTCCGCAGATCGATCGCTCCATGATTTTACATGCTCACTGCGTGCATTCAGTGGTTAGGGCACTCGGCTACTGGTCTGAAGTGCCCTGGTTTGAACCAGACCGTGGCGGCCGCGTTTCGATGGAGGCGAAACGCAAAAGGCGCCCGTGTGCTGTGCGATGTCAGTGCACGTTAAAGATCCCCAGGTGGTCGAAATTATTCCGGAGCCCTCCACTGCGTCACCTTTTCCTTCATTTCTTCTCTCAGTCCCTCCTTTATCCCTTCCCTTACGACGCGGTTCAGGTGTCCGCCGATATGTGAGACAGATACTGCGCCATTTCGTTTCCTCAAAAACCAATTCTCAATTCTCACTGCGTGCATCATTTGCCATCCTTGATTAGCCCCTTCGCGCTTTATTATTATTATTATTATTATTATTATTATTATTATTATTATTATTATTATTATTATTATTATTATTACTATTTAGTTAGTTAGACAGTTATTTTTCCCTTCCCCTTCCGTGAGTACGCTATCAAAAGACTGAAATACAGCTCAATGTTAAATATGCTGAAATTCCCTGCCCGCAATTGCTTCGCGCTGCTTTTACGGCTCATGAACTGGAAAGTTGGGTATTAGTTGGCTCACATAAAGACCAACCAAAATTAAAAAAAGCCCCAATACGTCCCTGTTCGCTGCCGCTTCAAGCTGAAACAGCTGTCAAGTTTCAGTTCATGAAAATTTCTAACGCATGCAGTGCGCCAAGGAATGACCGGGACGCTTTCTTCCCACAAGGACGGCCGTGAGCACGCTGAAGGTATCACTCTTCAGGAAATCGTAACCTATTTTCTAATCAGAGGCAAGTGCGGGAGATTTTCACCCAGGAAATTCTCCCGGCTGCCAGCACAGTAGATGATGCCAGTATAGCCGCTCAGCCTCGCGGCTTTAAAGGATGCGTGCGCAGTTAGCATTATTGAAATGAAAACAAAAACAAACATTCAAGAAGCGGAAAAGGGAAAGTAGAGGAGCGGTTATTTACTGCAAAGCTATACATCAAGCTGTACGCCACTTTCCATGAGGACAATTTTTAGCGACAAGTCGTTCGGAGTAAAATGGCGGCCAAAAGAAAAGACCGAAGGACTATTCTTAGTATGTATCAGCTAAAATGTTAAAGCGTAATGCAAGTAAAAGAATGCATTTTTATCGCAAGGTCGGCAACATTGTTCTTCTGTTTTACAGAGCAGTTGCGCCGCAATTTTGAGCAATGTTGCGCAATGTTGCGCCGTTACAGATTCCAGGCCGCTCTTTATATTCTTGGAGTCAGCCGATTAAGCTGAACAGCATTGGCTTTCGCGAGATAACCTAAAAAACTAAAACTATGAAAACAAGGAGCACTCGCCTTGTAAACATAAAAATAAAAATCGGATGCCAGCAGGCCCATTCTTTAAAACCTATTCATCAGCCTACTCATCAAAAGAAAGAAACATGTTATTTTGCCAGCACTCTGGTGCTATGTACTAACGCTATATCTTTCTTTGATTTAGAGCATGTAAACATGAGTGGTTGCGCTCTACAGATTTTATATTTATATTTCTGCCATTGCGCAATTTCGTCTTATGTACCTATTGCAACGAATTGATCCTTTACGTCAGTTTTATATTCCTCCATGATTGCTATCGTTTGAGAAGCGCCACGCTTTCTTTTATCCTTTATTTCACAAAGAACAATTCGTCATCCAAATTAGCTCTTCTACCCTCTAACTAGTCATTCACCCCTGGGCTGGAACGATGACCGTACGTCTATGCAGTACCTATAAAAATAAATTTAAAACTACCATCACTAATCGAGGGACAAATACCTCCGCTAAACAATAATCCTGCACTCAACGCCGGAATAAACAACCCATAGAACATCAACCGGAGCTGTGGGGAATGCAGAACATAACTTTAATAAAAGAGCAGCATCAATTTTGTCGGTGATAAATTTGAGTGCACTCATTTTCTTTTATTTAGACCAGACGAACAGACGCAACGCGCATGTGAAAGATCGCTCGCAACCTCCAAGGAAAGCTAAGTCGACTCTCCGTGCTCAAAAGCGAACAAGAAAAAAAAAACACAGGAGAGCGACAGACGAAGGATGTGGAAGAGGGAGGGAAAGAGTAGGGAGGAGGCTGGAGAGCTGGAATATTAAGAATAATGCCCGATCCCCAAACCGCAGCAAAGCAGTCAGGAACGAAACTCCATATGCCCAAGAATCCTGCTGCATTCAGACGCGGGTTTTTTCTTTTTGTATTCCTGCACGCCTCGGTGTACACACCGCTGGCTGCACAAACGCACGTGCTGGCAAGGAACGTAGTGCGTGCGCGGTTGCCTACAGCGGCGGACCGGAAAGTGTAACGGTGCTCCAGGGAGCCATAGCCTTTCGTCTTCCCCTAGCGCCGCGGCCGGTCAAGCCACACTGGGGTTAGGGCCAAGGCTCCCTAGGCGGAAGAAAAAAAAAAAAAACAGACGCCGCGCTGCGCTCGCATGCAGCGTTGGTGGAAACACCAGTCGCGCGTCTGTTATTCGAAAACGGAGCCCGACTGCTTGAACAATTGATTATTCCGTACCTTGGCCAACGTCCATTATTTTAAATTAAAGTCCACGAAAGTAAACATTCATGGAATAGGACAGATGCTTCATGATTTAAATCATCCGAGCAGGAGCGTGGCGCGCGTGCCCGCTGTCTTCTTGATAAATATGCGTTCGGAGCCAAATTTTAAGCACGTAAAACAAATTACAGACTGCTGATATTAAATGCACGTGTCGAGGTAATTTTTAGGCAAAGATGGAATAGACGTAACTACACGCGAGAATGAGAAAACCATAAAAAAGAGGCGCCAAACAATATTACAAAACGAGAAGCTTTTAGTATCGCATAGTCTCTTCTGGCCTGGAAAGAAATTATGTATATATATATTTTTAGCAAGGGCAAGGCATATATTCTGACACTCTTCGAAGAAATTTCGGAGCCCGCATTGTTTCACTTAGCTGTTAATTAAACAGATATGCAATTGACCAAGTTGCCATTTCGAAAGGCAGATAGCACCACTGAACTTGGTCCGCTATATCTGCTTCGGATGGACTATCGTATTGGATTTTCCCCTGATAATAGCACAAATTTTGTACCTGACACATTCAAATGGTTTACTGATGCGATCATTTTTTTGCACTCTTAGTCTTTTGGTTACTGCTGTTGTTCTCCTGTTATTGTTGTAGTATGTAACTCCCGCTGTGTTTACTTCGATGCCACAATAACCATCAGCATGAGTTTGTAAAATATTGCGTAATATGTGCACTGGCCGGCTAAGCCTGCTAAGAGCTCTGACGTGCTCTTCATTCATCTGTACCATGTCTCCAATAATAAAATGAACTGAGTTGATCAAGAAAAACAAAACCAGGCATGCCTGATGCCGCAGCTATAGATACGCCGGTGCTTTCTTGCACACACCCGAAACTTTCATTTAGGTGTTTACGCTTAATTACCGCGCTTAATTGATCACGCGCCTAATTACCGCTATTTGCGGTATACATCCAGATTTTGGCTATGCAGAGGTTTTTTTTTTTCACACCTTTTTTTTCTGCGTAATTCATATCGTCTATCTGCGCTCGCCTCTCACTGTGCGTTACCTACACCTGTGTGCCAATGTGATCTAAAGGTACGCGCATATATAAAAGAAAGCCTCAATTCGTGATGATTGGAAGATTATTGTCTAGTAAACGGATCGACCCCTTAATAAGCAACTGTTTGTTTAATCAGCCGATCGTTCGTGCTATTTCCACGTCAGTTACAGTCGGAACTAACTCATCGAACTATGCCACCACCTAAAAAGCCCCTTCCATAGCCTCCGCCAAAGCTCTGAGGGAAGCGAAGCGCTAGTTGTGAACCGACAAGGAACGCAGCAATGCGCATGGCTTAATTCACTACTGCTAAATTCCCCACTGCTACCACATCGGCAGGCGATGGCAAGCGGCAGTTCAGCCTAATGCGTGCAAGCTGTGGTATCCTAAAAAAAAAAAAAACACCGATAAACAGCTACGCGTACTAAATTGAAGCAGCAACGAAACACGGTAGCTCTGAGTAGAGACCTCCGATACTCCCCTAGCACTTTTTATCGGCTTTGCAAAGAGCTTCTCGAGGGAACATTTCAAAGATACGGGGCTGAAGGAGGAGGCGCCGTCTTCGTAGGTTAGCCGTCTTTAGTGAGCGAGAAAGCTGCGCCCCCACTTTTCGAGAAACCGCTACACTGGGCGGTGGCGGCTAAGTGACAAGGCATAACAGGACGGACTCAGAGGCGACTCAACAGCTCTCTCCCAGAGGCAAAGCGCGCTAACGTTTCAATCACATCAGGAACTCCCACCACGTATTAGCGCGGGCTGGCGCTCTTTGCAGATGACGGCGAATGACAGCAAAGAAAAAGCGAAAACCGCGTCCGGCTTTCCAGCTCACAATGAATGACCCCGAGGAACACGTTATCCAGATAAACGGCCTCGGTCTGAGACTTCTAAGAAGAAGCCAGTCAGCCAGCCCACTTCTGTACGGACTGTGGAGAGAAGAATTCCACGCCGAAAACGTGCGCAGGTATATTCGCTTTCGAGCAACCGCAGGCAGCGGCTGCGGTACTAGAAGCAACGAAGTGAGCGTCCTGGACAGGAAGAAAGAAAAAAAAACAGCAAAAAATGTCGGAGAGAGCGCGGTGGCGAGCTTCGGAGCGGATCACCGGCGCAGGCCAGTGGATGTAACAGCGATCGCGGCCGCCTTTTCGCCCGTTCGGGCGACAGCGGGCCATCTGTCACGCTAACAAAACAGGACTCGGCCGGTTTTGGCCTTCGCAGACCCACTGCTCCTGCCAGTGCCTCCTGCCGTCGAAGAAAAGAAACGTTTCGCTCCTTTTGATAGATAGCGTTTCATCATTTGCCCTATCGCACGAGGGGAAAAAAAAAGGGGGGGGGGGGGGGGGAGAAGGGGCGCCCAACGGCGCATACACTCAGCCAAAGCAAACCGCGAAGAGAGACTTTTAATTGATGTCCGACGCAACAAGATACACTGCCACAGTGGCTCCGGCGGTGCGGAGCATAGGCGGGGTTGGAGAGCAGGTGAGGGGAAAAACGCAATGAGCTGAGAAATGCCGCCGGCTTCCACTACAGGTAAGGCTCGACAAGCGAAGGTTGGGCAGAGCGCCAGCGAGCTCTGGGGACGGGCCGTCGCGTCTTTTGTGCAACGAGACCGGGCGAATGAAGCAGTCAAGACCGCCGGAAAGGCGGGGACAACCATCACAATGACTCATTGCGCGCCACACGGCGCGACGAGTGCGAGTGAGTGAGCGAGCGAGAGAGAGGGGGTGAAAAAGAGCAGGAGAGACCAAAAGATTGAAAAGACCGACGACCGTGGCGGGCGTCACCAGAAGAATTGAAAAGCCCGTGAAAAACGAGGCTGAGCGCGCTTTGAGCTGGCCAGAGAGACAGCCTCGGGCAACAAGCGATGCCAGGCTGGATGCAGAAAGAAAGTAAAAAAGAGACAAAGATAGAGAGAAGGGGAGAGAGTGGGCGAGAAAAACAGGCCTACCTTCGCGGTCGCGGAATCACAGATGCTGGCATTGTGAACAGCCTGCGCATGCGCTGTTTCGCGAGCATGCAAAAGCATGCATGCATAAATACCAGCGTTTTTTGCTGTTATTGTTGTAGCCATTTTCTTTCTTGACGCTTTGCATTACGCAGCATTAGCAGAGGAAGCGGCGAAAACCGGTCGAAATTGTAGCTGTTAGAGTGCAGTCAAATATGGAGAGTAATGCAGGCAGCTGAGCATCACATTAAGAGTGTTCACCACTCTTAATGGGCCCTGATATGTTGCCACAGAGAAAGATTTATTATTTATGAATCTCAGCGCATACGAACTCAGGATAAAAATGTGCTTTTAACTTTACTCAGAGCAAACAGAGGAGTGAACATGAGGATGAAACCACGCTTTACACCTAATACTTGAGATAAGGTAAGTCGAATAAAACTGTCAAAGTCGCACAGATTACAAGGAGTTTGATGCGTCGAGAGCCCCACGAATTCATAAAGCGGACTATTTGGATTTTTTTTTTCACGGTGCAAGCGTTATTGATTGCGGGCCAACCTTAGCCGGGCCCAAAGGAAAATCTCCTCACAAAGGCATTCGTATGCAATGTCTCATATCAGTCTAGTCGGTATACCGGGCGTTTTAGGGAAGACTTTCAGTAATTTTCCAAAATAGAATTTTTGAGGTAAAAATATGGCTTTCGCGGCATGCTACTGCCAGGGTTTACGGACACCAAAAGACCAGCGAATAATCTTAACTACTAAGCTGGTTAACTAATTTCCAATAAATAACATTTTAACTATTAGAGCTAGGCACCTGGTTGCGAATACAGATTTGTATCCGGTCGTTAGTAACCGCCATACCAGTTTTTATAATTTCGAAAACACGATTACCCTCGGCCGTGTGGCTCGACAAAATTTGGCTTTTTCTAGTTACGTGCACTGGCGAGGTTACTTTGCCTGCATGCTTCTCGACTGCACATGTATTTTGGCACGATGTAGCTAAAATTAGTTGGGCCACAGCGCCGAGGGGAATCGCGTTTTCGAAATTCTAATAGCTCATATGGGTATTACTAACGAGCGGCTACAAATCTCTAATTGCAACGAGGCGCCTGACCCTAGTAATCAAAAAGTTAATTATTTGAAATTATTCAACCATCTTACCCGTTAGACGATTCACCGGTTTATTGGTGTCCGCCAACGCGGGCAATTCCATGCCGCAAAAGCCATATATTTACCTCAAAAATCCTATTTCTGAAAAATGTTTAAAGTCTTCCCTGAAACACCCGGTACGCTGACGTATGTGTGTTGTCTTATCACCCTAGTATGTTGGCTGCATCGGGGCAGTTTACGACTTTCTTTAGTAGCCCTGCAGCGACCCAGTGTCACATGCGTACATGCGTACCTGGTTGCTATACGTTTTACTTGCCCATCTTAAAAAGAACTGGACGGATATAGAAAAGTTAAGAATATAAGCAAGCAAGTTACCAAACAAACATAATGGTAAAATCAGCAGCTTCAGGCACGCGCTTGAATACCGGATGCTCGTTAATCCGAACTTGCATAATTCGAACTACCGGTTTATGCGAACTGACGCTTTGGTAGCGCTAGCAACGTGTATCAGAAAAAAAAAAAAGTCGCCGGTTATTTGAACTTCGAGTTATTCGAACAAAATTGTGTTCCCTACAGAGTTCGAATTACAGAGTCGACTGAGAGAAAAAAACAGCAACATACAGACGTTTTGTGTATTCGAGAGTTCATGCCGCTCGTGAGCATTGTCTTGTGCGTCGTTTAGGTAAGAAGAGCACGCGCTTCGCGTTTCTTACAGCAGAGCATCAGTGGCCGTGATTTTCTGATTTTCACTACTAAGTCCCTGATTCGACTCGGGATGCAGCCTGAAAGCGTAAAGACCCTCTTGTACTGAGATTTTGATGCATATTACAGAACTGCAGGTGGTTAAAATTAATCCAGTTCTTCAAGACCGTTTGCATTAAAGGTCACATTACGCACATTGGGGACATAATATAATCGACGCTGGCTTGTAGAGGCCACGGTTATTAAAAAATAAAATAAAGATATACTTGTAATGTGCTCAAGTTCCTGGCTCATGTGTTCTCACATATGTGCCTATGCATTATGTACTCCCTTATTTGAAAATCGAAACATGGAAATTGTGCAGCACAGTCAGAGAGAACGACGGCGCGGCACGACAGCCCCTGCATCGTCATAAAGTCATAAGACGGAGTAAATAAGATTCAAACTAATAAAAAAGAGGCACGACTGGCAGTCAGAAATGTGATGCGTATAACGTACTAGAAACCGACTAGAAAAACCTAGTGCGAGTGCGAACGAAAGAAACAAGAAAGGTCTGGTCCTGCTCAGAAGGCCCTGTAAGCAACGGGACTTTGTAACCGCCTGCTGTTTCTCACGGTGCCGCAACCCTTCTGGAGGAAAACATCAATTTGAATTGATAGAAATATTGAACTAATTATGCTATTTTATCGCTGGCTGTAGTTTTGTTTTGATTTCTTGTTGTTTTGTTAGCTAGTTATATTTATATTTTTAACTTCTTATTAAAACCATTTCGCCTAGCCATCCCCTGCTTCCTTGATTTCAATTTTTTTGTTTTTCACTTTTTCTCCGGTACCAATTGCCGCTTGCCGACAGATGAAAGCCGTCCGCACTGCTGCTCAGCGCCGTCGCAAGTGGGCTTTTCCACACTTAGAGTCATTATGCAGTGAAGCTACCTTCACGCGCCACGAATGGGTTCAACTTTTTTTTATTTTTTTTTAATTCAGGGGATTTTTTAGGTTTTCATGTCAGAAAATAATTATCGGTTTCTTCCGCAAATATTATTTCCAGCGGAAGAATTACCTGCTTTCTCGTTTAAATATGACTGTGAAGAACATCTGTCCGCTCAAAAACCACGCGTGGTTGATCTTAGCATTGCTTGTTAGCAAGAGCATTTATTTAAAAGTAATTTACGCACACAAGGTTGTGCTTAAAGTATAGAGATTGCATTATGAAATAATACCACAGTAAAAAAAGAACAAAGCAACCATGTGGACGTTAAGTGATCAATCAGTAAGACAAAGACGTGAGTACAAGTTTACTTCTAAAGACTGCGTAGCGCAAACACCTGAATAAACACGAAAAAAAAAATATAACCAAGTGGAACTACACCTTTAAGTTAAAGTTACGTTAAAGTTAGCTTTAAGTAACGCTAAAGTATTGGTACCTTGTGACACACTGCTCAATTAAGTCAGGAAACTAACTGTAAAAACAGAAAATGCGCCTCAAGGACAAAGTTTCGTTTTGGAAAAAAAAAATGACAACATGACCACGGCAGGTCACGGAGCCTACTATCATGTAGGCCGCACGATGACGTCAGCAATGGAAGTTCCACTCAAAAGCAGCGGAAGCCAAAACATGACACTTTTTTCGGAGACGATTATGCATGGTTTTCAGTTTGCGCTGGCTGGTTAGGTTTACAAACTTCCACAGTGTCCTCACATGCCCTCACATCTATAGCCATGTAACGGCTCTGAGAAGGTGGCGACCATCTGCGACCCGCACGCGCTACGCCAGTAGACAAAGTTTGACGAGGTATTGGAACTCGTCGGTCAGCACCCAGCGGTTGTCTAAAGTAGCGGAGCAAGTGCTCAAAACATATAACTGCTATGCATCATCCAAGGAATACATCGTCGCAACGCGTTTCTAGCTTCTGCATTTTGTTAATTCGCTTTTGTGGCCGACAGTACCTAGCTCGTAATCAATACCTATTGCGTACAGTCACGCCAGAATGAAACGCAAACCTGCATGTGCCGTACTTTTCAACGTTTCGGCGAGATATTTCTTTACAGCCGGTTTATGAATATGCACTTTGGTAGACCCTTTATCGCAGAACGTGAATCAGGCTAAGGTGTGCAATGTAGCTGGACGTACATAGGTAAAATATTTTGGTTTGTTCGCTGGCGCTGTTTGCGTTTCATTCCGGCCTGCCAATCCATGTAAATGATAATGCCCCTTTTCAGTAAAACTGTTTCAAGAAACGAATTAAGTGTAGGTTTATCGTCTTATTTTTCCGTTTAAACTGAAAAATGCGGGCCATAATAGGTGCCAGAAAGTTAAATTTCATACAGCATGGTTTATTCCGCGAGTTTATTTCTTGTACTTTCTTCCAGGAAGAAAAAAACGGTGTTCTCCGAGGTTTAATGATGCAAAAATTTATCGCTGAAAGATAATGTTCACCTTCAACCAACCGTCTCAAGCCCTCCGCCTAAATCCGCCACTGGACATATGCTGCAGTGACCACGATGCACAAGCATGTATAAGCATGCTTTAGAAAGTCGCATGGAGTCAGAAGCGCGACCTACGCAAGACAGGATGAAGTGGAGATCATTGTAAGTGGACTTTGACTGAATTTCGTGGAATGATCGCTGCTTCCGACGACGAAGACGGCGATGAAGAAGCTAGGTTAAAAAAAAAAAACTTTTGAGCGCCTTCATAACGACGACAAGACGTGTGGCCGGCCGTCGCTCAAGCTGTGTTTTGAGAAGCGTTTAACTTTTCCCCGCCAGCCGAGTAGCAAGGGCATCGGTCGAATATAGAAAGGAGAATTTAAAAAGTACCATAGAAAAGGCGTGTCCGAAATGCCCTTATATGTACAGACACTCAGCAGCACAAGCCTCTTAGCTGAGATGTGCAAAAAAGGCGACAGCCGTGCCTTGATTTGTTTCATATTGACAAGTAGCAACGCTTCTCGCAACACAGAAGATCTGTAAAGAAAAACTAAATATTTTCTTTCGCCACACATTCGGACAAAGTTCACCAAAAAACAGTTGCAATTCCGGCATAAACAGAGCCTCGAAGCACGACCACAACAGTCAGCATGAGGTTCCCACACTCCGAGATCAGGAGAACAGAGGAAGCCTTTCATGGCAGCCTTGTCGTACGCCACCAACAAGGAGGCTCCACGGCGCGACTGAAGTGTGCTCGGGCAAAGCTTGTCGCGTAGGGGCAGCGAGCGTCGGTGAGGAGGAGACGACGACGAGGTGTTGGGAAGGGAGGTGTTGTGAGGGGGGAGGAGGTGCCGGAGAAGAATGGGCCTCATCGGAGAGGTGCGGCACATGCATCAGGCGGCGCGGACAGCCGGTCACCGGGAAGGCCTGCCGAGGAAAAAAAAAATAAGATCAGGGGAAACAGGGGGCGCCGGCGCACGCAGGCCGCGGCGCTTAAATTAAGACTAACAGCGCCGAGGCGTAATTAAAACAGATATGAAAATGTCCACCGACGGGGCATAAATCTGGCCGACCCGGCGGCACCACACGCGTCGTCGACGTGTTTCGGGCAGCGTTCCTTTCCCTTCACCGCCGCCGCCACCCGAAAGAGAGAAAAGGCGAGAGAGAGAGAGACATACAGGGATGGAAGGAGAGAGAGAGAGAGATCTACTCGGAAACATGGCTCCTGGCGAGGCTGGCACGCACAGCCAGCGAGAGACGGCATGCACGCAGACTGCTCAGTCCCAGCTCGCGCGCAATAAAGGGGTTTTGCCGGGGGTCCCCGAGTCTCACCGTTATAAATCGCCGCGTAGGGCGCAGTTGAGAAACAGTGCTCGTTTTACAACTTCCTCGTTTTCTATGGGCGATTTTTACTTTTTTCCCCGAGAGGTACGAGGGCGGCCGAAGCCACCAACGCATGCAACTCGGCGCGGAATGGCTCGTGAAGTATGTGTGTTATGTAAGGAAGAAGAAAAAAATGTACGCGGGAAAGCGGGAGGCGGCACTGGGGTCTTGGAAGACAAGGTGAGATGACGCTGGGAAGAAGGGCTTGGAACATTCATTACGGTTCTCCTTGGGCGAGAATCGTCGCCGCCGGGATTAACAACGGCGTTGTTTTCAATTACGCGAACTCGCGCCCTCTGCGCCAGAGTGGGGCTGCTCTTCACATGAATACTCTGCTGTGAAGAGGGCGGATGGATACAGGCTCGCGCTGCGGAGACGGAATTTTCACGACGTATGCGTCTGTGTACCTGCTAGCTACTGAGTTCCTTCCTGTCTAGCCTTGATCACTATCGAGCATTTCTACTTTCAATTCATTCTCGTTTTTCATTCGTTGTCTTTGAAGCACAATACGCGTCTTGGATCGCATAGTTTACCACTTTTTTCATCAATAAAAGCCTACGTCATTTACGAGTATTACAGCAAGCGTGACATCATCTAGTGATCGACAGTTCAGGAAGAGGCAGTTCACTTTTATTTCAGAGCACTTCGGCTAATCTTACAGATGGCCGGTTGGACTCGCGTTCTTCATCTTTATCATCAATAACGCCACGAAACACCTTCATCGTTACAAGCACTCATGAACTCCGCAGGGCTCAAAGCCAGCGCGCACAGTGCCTGACTCAAAAAGAAACATGTCAAAATGAGAGCCTCGCCTAGCACAAAGCGAATTTATCCTCGCGAGTGCCGCGCGGCCGGCAGAACTCCCTGGAGACGTTCGCACAAGTGTATGTATCACAGCCGCACGTCGTCCAGCAGAACCAGGCCAGCTAACCGAGAGGGGGAGAGAGGAAAGAAAGAGGAGGAGGAGGAGGAGGAGGAGGAGGAGGAGGAGGAGGAGGAGGAGGAGGAGGAGGAGGAGGAGGAGGAGGAGGAGACTACGCAACGGAAGGCCGTGAGCGGGGGTCAGAGATGGAGAGCCCCGGCGAGTCTCGAGCTGAGGAAACGCGTCACGTTCGACCGCTGGGCACCTCCGAAGCCTCCAAGCGCTGGACATATATACTGGCCGGAGAAGGCAGGCAGGAAAGCCTGCAGTCAGTGCGTGTAGAGTAAGGCAGAGGGAAAATAGAGGACGAGGAGGATAAAGAGAGAGAGAGAGAGAGAGGCAACGCAGGACTACACAGCAGGCCTGCCTTCTTCAGACGCGAACAACGCAGCAGCAGCCCAGCCTGGAAGCAAGGAGCTTCTGTGTGGATGGGAGGAAGCGTGTTAGAGGATGAAAGAGAGAGAGAGAGAAAGACATAGGCGGCGGCGCGGTCCCCAGAGCTGCAGGCGTTCGCCATATTTCAAAATTTGCGCGTGTAATCGAGTTTCGCCGGAGAATTATTTCGATTCCGGACGCGTGCGCCTCCAGTAATTAATCTCCATAAATAACGGGCGGCGGAGGCGCCCAGTAGGACGCGCCTCGGGGCCGCACACTCGTCTTGCGCCCGGAGCGTGCCTCCTCGATCCTGCTCTCCCGCGTTGCCTCCTTTTCCTTCGGCTTAGCCTCTCTCTGACTCTGTTGTGGGAATAGAGCCGGAGGTGAAGGGGGAGTAAGCGGCCTTGAGTCCCAGGTCTCCTCTCCTCTCATCCTCCTTTTCCTCCTCCTTCTCTTCTTCGTCCTTGTTCCCATCTTCGCTTTCTCTTGCCGACCACTCGCTTTCTGGTGTGTGATGTGCTTGAGTTGCTTTTGTCTCAATGGGGCCGGCTGGCTGCATCTTCACTCTGGCGTCTGGGTTGTTGCTGCTGCTTTAACTGCAACGCAGCAGCAGGATCTCTCCTTCAGAGCTTATCCCCACCGCTGCCCTCCCGAACAAAAGTCGAGCCGAGTAGGCTCGACAGGAAATAGCGAGCCGTTATGAGTGGGGAACAAAAAGTGATTCTGCTCATAACGCAGTCAAGGGCGGTGTTGGGATTTCGGTGTGGAGGTAAAGTACGCCTCCAGAAGCGGGGATCACGCACACTACTTTTGAGGGCACAGGATACTTCCTAAACTCATCGAGACATGAAGAACTAATGGAGGTTGAGAGTCAGTAGCGGTTACATCTTTATTCTCAGGTTAGTTTTCCACTGGTGCGAAATTTCCTAGCGCTGTATTGATCCTTCACGCTTCCGGAAGTGAATTCATAAATGCTGATAATAATGTATCAAACTGGAGTGGCAGAAACGATATCTTAATGGTATATGCATTAGTGTCAACCCTCTACTTAAGGGAGGAGTTTTAAGAGCGTTTATTGTAAATAATGTAGGTCCCACGAGGTTGCTTTCAGAAGAGCGATTGTGGCGGCAAATAGCAGCACAAAAATGTTTTCGAAAAACGAAGCAAACAGAGTGACCTGTATGCGTCGAAAAGTTTACAAAATTCCAATCCTCAGTCCTTCTGGACCTTCACACTTCCGAAGAGGACAACGTGTTTCAATGGAGCATGAGTAGGGCTCACAAACGTTCACTTTACAACACAGAAAGCATAGCAGACCTTTTATCATCCCTAATCCCCTTTTATCCTTATTCAGAGCCGCGTTTACTGCTTGTTTACGCTTCTCCGTAGAAACAAAGTAGCATAAAACGCACTGTTCCGGCTTCCCGCAAAGACCATTCGCTTCTCCCTTAAAAGCATTCGCGACATGTACGAAAGCCGCCAACAAAGTTATACACCGCGCCAAAACATCTGACGCATAGATGCAGCGCACACATCTCCCAGGCACCCTCCGAAATAAAAACCCCAGAGACGCGCGCAGTTTGCACTCTGCAAACCAAAAGCAGCAACGGGAAAGAGGTCGATCTTGGGCTCGACAAACAGCGCCGTTCAGGGAGGAGACAGCTCCCCTCCCGGCCAATTCCTCAGACAGAGACCGCGATGCCAGCACAGCGAACACACACAGCACCCAGAGGTCTCCTCCCTTCCCCTGCCGGAATCCAATCGATGATACCCGAAAACGTTTCTTACGCGCAATTTACCCCTCCTAATCCGTAATCCTGCATCCAAACGCCGCACTGGACTGGGAGAACGTATACGTCAACCGACCCCCGCGGGTCTTCCCCGCACGGCCGTCCCTCTGCAATCTTTCTCCGCAGACCCGCTGCAGCTACTTCCCCACCGGCAGCTCTTTCAATCCCGGATCGTCTTCTTCCCCGGAGCGGGCCTGCAGCCAGAACCCCGGTTTCAGCGCAGAGTATAAGGACAGGGACGCGGGTTCCACCAGTCGGGTGGGGGGAGATGAGGAGGGAGGACGAGGGGGTGAGGCGCAAACGAAGCGCAGGCTTAGCGACGCGCTGTGCGGAGAAGCCCAAAGTAAGAGCAAGGCAGGCGGCTGGGGGTGGGGGGGTTCCGGGAAGGGGGATGCGCTAAGGAAGGAAGGGACGCCTGCCTTGTCTCACTGAGCCCGCCTGCCCCAACGCGGCATCCTCTATAACTTTCTCTTCTTCCTCCCGTTACCGAGCAACTCTCGTCCTGATAACTCCGCGCGGCCTCTCCTCGGTGGTGGTTCCTATATACCGCGCATTGGGCCAACCCGCACAACACACGTGCACCGACAGCGGCGGCAGCACGCAGGGACCGTTCGGCAACAGGGAAACCAGCGAAGGGTGGCTGAGAGAGGAGGAAAGCGCAGGCGGCGGCAGAGGCGGCGGCAGAGGCGGCGGCGGCCCATTCGTTCGATCGATTCCCTTTCTGTCCGCAAAACGAGAGGAAAGAATCCACATCGCGAACGAACGCGCCTTTTCTTCTTTTTATTCGCTTTTCTTTTTCGGTCTCCTGCGGCTGCCGCGCTTCCTTCCTTCCTTCCTGGGCGAGATAGGGCGTCACCGGAACCCAGGAAAAACCCATTACCCCGAAAGAATCTTTTTTATACTGTTGTTCTCACGGATGGGAGACAGGAAAGATAAAACAGTGAGAAGAACAAGAAGAAGAAGCAGAAGGCAGCCGGCGCTATAGGAACGCGAAGAACGCCGGGAGCGCACAAAAACTGAGACGTGGCAAGACAACGGGCTCTGAGAAAAAGAGAGGAAAATAAAAAGAACAGCGTTCACAGCAGGGTCTCTCGCTGTTGGCGTCGCACGCGCCGCCGGCACCGCTGGCAAGCACGCAGCCAGCGACTGCGCTTTGCCTCTTGTTCCTTTTTCAGTCCGATTCTACGCGCACCTCCACCCCACTCGGCATCCCTCGTGGTTCCAGTTTGCCCCCCCCCCCCCCCCCCCTTCTTTATCATGGAGAGAGACGCGTATCCAGAAAGGTATCGTTCGCACGGCATAATTCCATTCTTGCGCGCCGCTCCTCCCCGCCCGCCTGGCTGCGCGTTCTTCTTTTCCAGCGCCACGCCATCCGTTTGCCAGCAGCCAATCTTTCCTTCGCTTTGCTCTTTTATCTTGCGCTCGCCCGCTCCCCCGTACGGGTCGGAGAGACGCATCTTCCTTTATCGGAAGAAGAGTTACTGGAAGAAGGGGCTTCCTCCTCCACTGCAGCCTCCCTATCGCCCGCACAGTTCTTTTGCCCGGAGCAGTTTTCACTGCCTGCACGCTGCGCTTCGCCACACGGTTCCTCCCGCTTGCCATTAATAGCAGCCGCTCCTGCAGTGAAGACTGCCTAGGCCAGCTTGTCTTCTTTGTAGTCTTGTTGCAAGAGGTTTTGCTTTTCTTTCCGTGACTGAATGCGCACACCCTATGCTCCGTTCGAACGCATTGGGAATTAAAATGAAAAGCAAAGAACCAAATTTTTAATCTTATGCAAATTTATTCGATCTTTTCGATTAATGTTCTTCGTCGACCCACCTCGGATCTTTTCGCAAAGAGGCGGTAACAAATGAAACATCGTTGAAAGCGAGGAATTACCTTTTTAGTCATCACTTTACATTAGCGCAACTTCACTACCGCAATGTGTAGAGATACTAAGAAGTTTATTTTTATGCACGGAACATGTAACAAAACTAACGCAAATAGTTTGTGCTGATTTCACCGCATGCGCAATTTGCATAAGCAGTGCTCATGTGCCCTTCAAAATTTTCCCTTGCTAAAGGCGGGCCCATTGCGCTTCAAAGACAAGTCCTCCGTTAACTATTTCACAGTCTCTTGGCAATCAGTGCTGCTGAAACGGCAAGGAAAGGATATCAAGGTCGTGCTGGACATTTAGGAACGCAAACGACGAATGCTATTAGAGTTCTGGTAAATAGAGGCCAAATAATGATCTGCATTCACAGAATAACCATGCGACTCTAATCACGAGGAGGAAGCTTCACAATTGTTCCATACAAAAGCGAGGATGTACTTAACGGCGGTGCATCGTAACCACTACTCAGGCCGCCAAATGCATAAATACTAATAATAGTGGTAGCCAAGTTTTGCAAGCAAGCTTCTCTGCACAACACGCAGAATTTGCTGAGAAGCCTTATTATTCGTTCTTACCGCGACGCTGACATGCGAAGTTTAGTTGTGCTGCGTGATCCACAAATTGCACGACATCGCTAGTTAATTGCTGGTGTTCAGTGGAGAGTTATGGATTCATAGGAACCTGTCCCTGTCAGGAAGCTGGGCACGGGTTGGAAGTTTTCGAAAGGGCGTTGTGCGGTCATGAAGGGACACCCAAGAGAGATAGAAGTTGGCCTGTATCGTTAGAATGCCGCGTTCTGTTCACAATGATACCGCTCCTCAACGATAAACGGAGTTCTTATAACCCACAAAATACTAAGAAACAAAACAGAGGTGTCGCCATCATCGGTCGATTTCTGAAGTAAAATGGGTCCGTGGACACCGTTTCTTATGTCCGGATCCCGGAGGCCACACTACACCGCCATTCACTTCGAAACGGTGGTCAACTCTCCTTTTCGGTAAGAAGTAAGCACGTCACGAGTTTGAATCGCCAGCCGGTAAATTTTTTTAATCCAATTTTCTAGATGCTAAATTACTCTTTTCGCCACCGGACAAGCATCAACAGAGGCAGAAATAGCCAATGAATCAATGTTTACTGAGAACAATAACTGAGTAGAATATTCGGCAGTGTCTCTAACATCTAAATTCCTTCAAATGAAAAAATTGGAAATTGCTTTTAGCTTTACATTGTGCTGCATTAATAGAATCGGCGCTTATCACATGTTCTTTTCGAAGTTCTGTTGTTTGACTGAAAGCACTAGAACAGCGAAGTGACACGATCACGTTATTCGTGCGTCATCTGAGCCAAACTTTCAAGTATGTTTCTCCGCGAACCTCGGTAAATTAAGCGTAGGAGCTTGCCTGCGTAATTTCACGAACCACTCATTACACCGGCTAAACTTCACACTCCTTCCACTCTGGCCCCTAATGCTCCAACTTCCACTGTGTGTGTTCCAGATTCTTAACTCCCTTCAATCCTATCTACCCTTCCCCCTCATCTGCAGCCCTTTCTTGGCTAGCTGGCCCCCTTCTTTTCATGCAGACCAGCTCGGCCACGTGTCGCAGTCGAAGCACGTTTTGAGCACTTTGTGTTATACAGTACAGTGTTTCTACTACTACTACAGTATAGTGTTTCTATTCTTTCCTTTCATCATTTCTGCTGCATAAGCTTTGGTTTGCTGTTTGTTCACCTTGCCGCTCATGGCATCCATTATTAAACTGTATATGTAACAACAATCCAATATAATGAAGACTTTCACTCAGGACATCAGGACCGTATAAAACATGGAGACAAACGGCGGCAGTAAGCGAGTTCCCTCCCCCCCCCCTCCCCCCCCCCCCCCCAAAAAAAAAAATCGATTCCCTCTGTAATTTCCTCGAAGATTTGCAGCTCGCGGACACTTGTTTTGCTTTTCCAATCGGGGAGGGAGGGCCGGGGCCCATTAGGCCGAATTGGTACATCTTTCTACTCCGACTTCCTCCCAGGCCCTTGCTCCTATCCCCCCACCCCCTCCCCAACCTCTCCCCCAACTAAACTGAGTCTGCACTGTCTCTTGTGTCGCGGGATGGCGGCCATTCCTTATTTTAGTTTCTGCTGTCCTGAGCCTTATTCCAGCCACTGAGCCCGTTCCCCCGACGCCCGATCCCCATCGTGATCGGAGCAAGCAGTCCCTGCTCTGATCTCGCGAAAAACTCTCTTGGGACTCCGTTCCGCTTTCTTTGCAATCCCGAGCGCTTCCATCGTGCTGCGATCCGAACCTTTCGAATTGGCTCCCTCAATTTTTTTCTCTCTCTTCTTCAGTAGCAGCTGTCGAAGCATCTCATTGTGCGACGTTTTAAAACAGCGGCAATAAGAACGGAATTGAGTAAACAAGACGGCGGAATCAACGAAAAAATTCAGTAATTTCCTTTTCCAGTTACTTGTGTTCTTATCTACCGCTCATGTGGCAGCTATAGATAATGCACAGTGGAAAAGTACGCACGTTATACAGGAAAGTCTGCAGCGACGGGAAATTAGTAATCGAATAACAGTGAAGAGCAGGAAATGGCCGTTGAACTTTCTCCCCTTCTCTTCGTGTCTAGTAGGAATATTCCATTGCTTCGCTGCTGGGGCGCCGGTAAGAAATATACACCCCCTCAAAACTATACGACCCAAGGGGTTTTCTTGTGAGTTTTACTGTATGCCTCGTTATGCATCCTCAGCGACCGTGACCTCTCGAAAGAGGAATGACTTTCGCGTCCTCAATCCTCCCAAGCTTTGGACTGCTAGATGTGCTAGGGAGCCCCGCTATACAGATTATAAGCGAACCTCTTGGTCTGCATACTTTTGACGGAGGCTGTAGGTTGAAGGGACTACCGAGAACAACTTGGAGTTGGCCTCTATCGATAGGTCACCACGTACAAATAACAAAGATGCTTCACTCTAAGCAGAAAGGAGTAAAAAACGGAGTAAGATGTTACTCCCTTTTATAAAATGGAGTGCGCTAGAGAACAGTTTATTTCACCTTTACTCCCGCGTAGGTGTATTCGTGTTTAGACTGCAATATTTTCACTGAAAACAGGACTTTCGTAAGCTAAAAAAGACCAGAAAATGAGGTATCGTCGCCTCATGTTGCTTTCACAAACAAATTGGCCCGACATTAAGTGATTTTTCATACGCGAATCTCCGAGGCTTGAGAATACTGTGGGCTGGACCACATTGACAGCCATTGATAAACAGCTACCGCAGAGGTGACAATGCACTCAACGTAATTATCCGCGTGGAGAGTTTGAGAAGATGTGGCAGAAAAAAAATATCTCAGCTTTAACGCCAAATTTCTCAGAAATTAAACCACCTGCCAGCAGAGCAAAAAAAAAAATATCGTTTTTTTTTTTCGCAAACAATTCGAAGATTTCCTCAGTTCCTTTACAAGTGCGCCAATACTTTGCTGGCATGGCAGACAACTACCGTCGCGCCCGCACATATACTCGTCGCCAACCTTCCGAAGCCCAGCTTCCCGTATTGTTAGGTAATTTTCTTTATTTATCCACGTAATTTATTTGCCTCCGTGTAACTGTTGAAGCTAACGGCGCACCGGAGCTGCCATTCGTCAGGGTGTCGGACCACCATCACTCTGGAATAAATCCTCACCTCTCGACGCACCCGTAAACGGCCTTCCAGATAAGATAACACCTGTACGTGCAAACGCGCCTTGCGCAGATAAAGCCCGCATTTGAGATGAATGCCAGACGGCTTCGGAAACAAATCCGGTGAAGACAGTCGTTGAGGAGGAAATATGGTCTTCTTTCACGGGCGTAACTCAGGCGCGCTGAGCCGCTGATCTTTGCAAATCGCGGTGCGTTCACGGCGTTCAAAACCGAGAAAAATAAACGCTGCAAAATGTGGCGAAAAGCGGTAAAAATACATAATGGCACACGTTTTCCGCTCTCTATCCCTCTCCATTTCTCCGTCTCCCAGTCTTGTGCATTTATCTGTGCTCGATCCTGTATGAGACTGCATGCATGACAGCATAGCATACGCGGGTATACTGGAGATGCGGTGCTACAAAACGTACTACCTCGAGGATGCTTACGCAATCTGGTTGCTTAAAGATTCCTGCTTAAAGGGATGTTCTGTACATATTACAGGAGTGAGTGGAATTTCTATTGGGGTCGGGCATTACTGAGGAGCTTCATTAAACGACCTTGTCAAGCAGGCCTTGTCAAGCCCTTTCTAGGCTTTCTACTTGACACCCCCCAACATCAGACTTGTTCAGTGGAAGTTGGATGCTGAAAATAAACTTTCCTTTGACTATCATCTGGTCGTTGTCTTTCGCTTACTTTGTAGAGCTTTGCTCAGTATTGCTAAATTTAAATCTAGGTGGCATACTGCACACTTCAACGATCTACTGCTCACGATGATACTGCGAGATCAAAAATGCATGGATCCATCTAAGAGGAGGTCAACAGTAATGTGCTCACGTTTCTCACGTTACATATTCACGCAATATCGTAGTGACACAGTCGCGCAATAAGTATTACAGCCATCGAAAATGGTTGTGGTTTAGCTCCGGTTAAACCTGGAGTGACGCGATAGCTACAGCTGGCCGAGTGGAACTCGCAAATTGCAAAGTGGCCGAGTGGAACTCAGTCGAATTGCAAAGTCAGCCTTTTGCCGCTGCGTTTCGCTGGGCGTTCCGTCTTCATCTTCGTCCATGGACGTGGATTCACTCTCTCCCCATCTCCACTCCTCCCACACTCTGTTTCGCCGGCGCGCCGCCAGCTGCCACGGTGGCCACGGCGTCGCCACGCTGAAGGCTGGAAATGTTAGCGTAATGTAGGCGCGCGGCGCGCACACCAGCTCGTGCTTTGATGTCACTCCGCGCATGCGCACAACTGACGAGGCTGGCGGCGTCTGCTCCACCGTCGGCGCAGCGGCGAGGCGCGCACACCAGCTGCGGGCTATGACGTCACTCCGCGCATGCGCACAGCTGGCGGAGCGGTGGTGCCACGGCTCAGCGCACAGCCTCGCTGAGCTCGCGAAGTGGCTGGCGTAGTGTAGTTATCACTACAATATACCTCAGTTGCAGCAGTGCAGCTCCTCGGCCTGATTAATGCAGCTGAAAGTTCACAACTAACGCTGGTAGTCGACACTAAAACGAATATGGCATTTTTTTTCTGCAATCATCGCACGAACATTATATTACGTCAGAAACTATCAAAAAGGTGTTTGGGGGATCGTGCAAGTTGTGCACAGGAGCAAGCTAATTGCCCCGTTCCTGACCGCAGCAAAGAACTGCTGTGAGAAAAAAGTTGCCGATCCAGCGGCTTCAGTCGTCCTTGCAGAAGAAACGGAGCTGCGCAGTCTCGAAGCGCCCCGACTTTCTTACATGAAGAGGCTTGCTGGAATGGCGGATTACCGCGTAAAGAAACATGAACGACAGGAATCTCCCTCGTAAAACACCAGACTGATTTCTGCCAAAAGCGCTGAATTTTCCTTCACCTTTTCTATGCTGATTTTGATGTTACTGATTAAAGCAGCTATAGTCCTGATTCACGCGTTCTCCCAATGCTACGCGTCGTATGGGCAGCACATTTCCTTATAGCACAACTCCAGCTACAGGAAAATTCTGTTGTAACTATGATCCCCTAGAGCAGCTGGTACAGGTTCCCACGGAAGAAGCAGAAGTGATATAACATCTCTTCACAATTGCACCTTTTGCTCTACCGAAGTGATCGAAGCACGGCCGATAAAACCTCACCTGTAAACGCTTCTGATAGCGCCGCGCCTAGCGCGGGAAAGAATGTCCCGGTCCTCAGAAAGTACACGGGGCCAAAGAGCACAGACCACGACAAAGCGCACCCATTGAGCCATGAATGAAGACCCGGCACTTGAGTGGCTTTAGGGGAACGCTGCCGCAAACTGCTGTTTTTTTCCCATACGCGCCAGGCGTGGCACATTAAAGAGCCGTTGGGAGGACATTTCGCGGTCCACCGCGTCCAACTGACAGCGTCAGGCGTTCGAAGCATGCGCAAGAAGAAGTAGGAAGCAGGGAAGGTGTCACGCTATACGGGACCACGAATAAACTGGCCGTTAAGGGGCCCCGCGAGAGCTTGCGCCACCTAGCGAGAAAGGCCGTCAGCAGCAGCAACAGCGCGCGCGAATGTGGGGGAACGTCAAAGTCGTAAAAGTGCTCCCCGCCGTAGGCCTCCCCTCAACACGCATGGCGTCGTAACTCGGACCCTTTTGGGCGGCGAGCCTGTTATATTCGACTACTCGCGCTCGTATTTTTGGAAAGGACGCATTCCACCCCCCCCCCCCCCTTCTTCCTTCAAGTGTACGTAAACAATCCCCGCACGCGTCGCCACTTCACGCTTGGCGTGAGAAAATTGCCCGGCCAGTGTCGCAGACAAAAAGCATGAAATTGCTTCAGAGCCGGATTTATACGCCATCGGGCACTGATACGCCGATAATCTGAATAAATGCACTTGTAATTGCAGGAAAGAAAAGCAACTACTGCTTCCTGCACGAAAGCGCTATTAACATTACCGCGCCAAAAGCACCAAAGCGGCTTTTGTCCGTGATGCATTGTTTCGTGCTTTTATTTGGCATGTCAGTCTTCATACATCAATGTGATCCATAAATTATGAGATAACAATTGCGTATGCTGCGAAAGTCATCATAACGCACAGTGCGGAAGGAAAGAAAATAGGATGCTCTTGATAGATACCAGATGCCCCTCGCAAAGTATTGACGCCGGTAGTGCGTTAATAGCGGATACACAAGCGTACGAGTATGGGCGTGAAATAAAAGTGTAGTCCGCATGGAGAATGAAATCTTGCTCGAAGTGGCTTCTGTATATACAGAAGTGTATATGAAATATATGTACATGAAATATTTCATATACAATTTCATATACACAGCGCACAAACGCGTTGAATGTGGCACCTGTGATGAAAGATTTCTTTTCCAATAGCAGAGGTGGCCAAATTTTCTTGCGATTATTTAGTTTCAGCCCTCGAAGAGGCACACTAAGATTTTCTCGAGATCAGCGTGATAAAGAGACAGAAATTAATTCACAGGTGCGTCGGAAAGAAAAGTTAGCTTTTAACTATTATAACTTCTAATTTCATATGCATGGCAAGAGGTGACAGACAAGGGATGCGATTTAGGAGTTATACACAGAGACAGCAAATAATTATGAAATTGTGCACAACCGCACATGCAGCAAACACCGGACGGTGATTGTTGCAATCACCTTCGGGTGTTTGTCACGCTTCCGTGCACTGTGAAGTAACATACAGTTCACAGTACTGATGATCAATCCTATCATTTGAGACGCTTTGGTTGCGGCAGTGCTTAAAAAAAAAGAAAATCTCCTGGTTTGTTACATATCGCTATTCAAAATACGAATATGGATGCAGTTACTGTCGCAGCCAACTTGATAAGACATACCCAACGATTCCGAACAAAAGCATTTTTGAATGGGAAAGAGTTTATGAGCGCAATTTTTTCATATACTGCAAGATTTCGCTATAACAACCAACATAACCGCAGATCTCTGCGGGAGGTGCGGAGTTCGATCCCCAGTGCCGCCCGGTGCCCAACGGTGATACTTTGGGTACAAGCTTTCCCCTGGTCTGGTGCTCGGCTTATGAAGGGTGAAATACTTGGGAAATTGGTCCTTGACGCCACCTTGAGCAAACGAATATGCCTTGTGTCATGGCCCTCTTTGGCCGCAGATGCCCTTGCGTCATAAAAATCTATAATCATCATCATCATAACCACTGATCTCCTCTCGGCAGACTGGAGCCTTTTTTGCTATTAACGTTTTTGCTATCGTTCACCGTTGGTTTTGTACGGCAGTCTTAACTGCTCGATGCGAGCGATGGAAAAACTATAAAGGAAGATTTTGCTGCATATCGGAAGAATGGACCATTACCTTCAATATTTATACACCGGCACTTTACAGTTTTCAAATATTAAAAATTTTTGTCCAAGATTGTTGGGCATGTTCGGCATTCTTTCGTAAGAAAAAAAATCAGCATTCACTATATAACTGATTTTGAATTTTTGTGACGTAATCGCTGTTGCAAAGCATGCAATACGAAATCTCATAGTGGATACAAGACTGTTTTAGCCACGATCTCAAGTTGTTGGCAGATGCTTTATAGATTTATTTAGGTCTTTACTGGCTTTCTTTTCATGCAATGGCTACAAAAACAGCGACTGAAGACTGCACGCTATGAGCGTTTTACGAAAGAGACCCGACCGCGTTATACTGATGCGGTTACACCTCCCTCGTAGCGCGCTACGTATGCAGCTATTTATGATACTTATGATATTTATGATGATGAATGCGACATCGTAGAGAGCTGGAAAGTTTCAAATTTTTATATATCTTTATCTTATCTTTCTTAACGATATTTTTAGAAATGTGGTTGAATAATACCGAGCTTTCAAGAGTCGCACTTTTAAGCAAATTAAAATAAACAAAAGGCTCGTATTTTGGTAACGTCGCCTGTAATTTTCTAATTAAGTTGTAGTTTTCTGCATCTTCTTTTATTTCAGCCTTCGTTGTGGACAGCGTGTGCGACCTCATGGATGAAGAACAAAATGCCTCGGCCTTCGTTGCGGTAAGTTAGGTAAATAAAGGGCTACTGCCGCGAAAGTTTAAGCTCCTTTAAGCAGCACCAGTCCAGTTTTTTAGAATTATTTAATACAAACATGGATTGAATTTCGTCGTTGCAGAGAGAGTCAGTGAAACTGGGAACGGTGTCGTGCCCCTTTGCTAAACCAGAATTTGAGCACTAATTTCGCGAATTTGCACTGAACCATGCATGATGTTTAGCACGGATACGCGCGAAGGTGTACAGCGTAGCGGTCTTAGATAAATCAAAATTACTGAATGGCAAACCATGCTAATAAAGGATGAAAACGCGTACCAATGTTAATGTGGTCATTAAAAAAAACGATAAATTCGTGTGGTCCAACTTGCAGCTTCAGAACGGCGCATCCCACGTACCATACCGTACCGTACTGTACCAGCACCAAACTATACAACACAGTAAAACTTCTCTTAAAATCTCGGCTTGGTCCTTTCAAATGGAGGCAATGTATACGCGAGAGATTCATCCACGCGGCCACATGGAGACGGCTAAATAATTCAAGATAAGCTAAAGAAGATTTAACCAGTTGAATAGTGAGTGCACTGTCCAATATGGAGACGTCGCCAACGGGCCGCGAAAGTTTACTCACTTAAACTTGTTTATTTCAGTTCATGGAATACAAGAACCGAAGACGTACAGGCTCTAATCAACAGCAAGCTGCATTTCCTAAGAGTTAATTCTGGAAAAAACAAATGAGAGCTGGTAGTGGACCACGAAAAGAGAAGCGACTCAAACCCAGCTGCCTTGCGCGTAATATTTGCTTCTCATCAGTGCCAAATTCATTAAACTTTCATGTACCAAGATAAGTTTTGCTTTTTGTATTAAAGATAAAACTTACGCATGCTGCCACTGCACGGAGGTACTGGATGAAGACATAACGTGTGATTATTTTTGTGCTTACTGCACAGATCTATCTCAAGTCAATTGATGTCAGAAGGGCGGTATCAATTATGATTTAAGCGCCCGTTTCCTGACCTTATTAACTGAAAGGAAAACAAGGAAACTGTAATGTTTAGGAATTAATAATCTCAGCCATATTTTTAATGCACCATATGCGAGAATCTCAAGCAGTGCTTGCTTGCCACAGCTCCAGTAGGAGACAAAGCAAGAACGAAAACAAAGCAGGGAATGAAGGAAGGGGCCACAAATATATGTCGTAAGAAGTGAAACACAAAACTAGAAACGAGAAACACTGCTGTGAACTTAAGACAAAAAAAAAACCATGCAGCTGAAAGAAGTGTTACTGAACAGGTACAGTGAAGTGGGGCGTCTTTTATGCGAGCACGGGCTCCTGCACTCCAAACGTAAAGGAGTAAAAACAGAATGATGTCTCCTAGCGCACTCTCTTTAATTAAAGGCAGAGCGCTAGAGGACACCTTACCCCCTCTTTACTCCCATTTAGGCGTATTCGTGTTTCGAGTGTACACACGAAGATTTTTTCAGATGCTGTCCTTGCGCGAATACTTTTCTTCTCTGGCAACCACAAGGATTAAATCAAAATTCGAAGTGGCACAATAAACACAAACAAAAAGAAGCCTGCTTGAAGGCTTTGCGAAGCGAATAGTATGCCATTTTTTCTTCATTATTTCACGAAAAAAACAGGAACTTCATTAATTGAAGGAACAATGGGGACTAATTAAAGTTGACCTGTATTGATAGGATACCGCAGTTTAAATACAAGCATACCGCTTTCAGCGAAAATAGTAAGCTAGAAAAGGCCTAAAAACGAAATCCAGGTGTCGCCACCAGCGGACGATCTTGCAACTAAAATGCGTGCGCCTACACCGACCGTTTGTTGCGGATCCCAGAGGCCACGTTGCACCACCATTCACTTGATGACGATGGCAACCCGTTCTTTTCGGTAACTTAAGGACTTCACGAGTTTGATTCGCCTGGTGGGGAGATTCATGCAGGCGATATTCGAAATTTCACAA
This sequence comes from Amblyomma americanum, assembly GCF_052857255.1. Lineage (NCBI taxonomy): Eukaryota > Metazoa > Arthropoda > Arachnida > Ixodida > Ixodidae > Amblyomma > Amblyomma americanum. Next base: position 89,458,140 of record NC_135502.1, on the reverse strand, counting down.
GTGCGCTTTCCCGCATGACTTTGTTGCCCAAGACAAGATGACTGACCGTGCGTTTCCAGCTGAAACAAAGCAAGAGGGACTAGTTTTTTTGTTTGATTCTTCCAAAAAACGTTTCTTGCATTCTATCCACACCCTTAACTCCTGTCCTGTAGCCCAGGCGGTTTTTTTTTTAATAGAAAGTCCGCCATCTTGTCTTTAGCAACATAGTTATGTGGGAAAGCGCACCTGCGGAACTTTGAATATCCCCTTTGTTGGCGGACAAACGTAAACATACCCAGAGGGAACCAGATAAAGAATGTCTAGAAAAATAATTGCATGGAGTTTTCCTCACCGTTCCTATAATTTATCAAATCTACAATTTTCTTTCTACTTCCCTGTGCCCACTAATACCAGTTCGTAAGCCCATCTGTAAGGCTATGTATGTAACTACTGTTTTGAACGTTCTGATGCCTAAAAGTGAAAGGAAAACGACACCGCATGATGGGAGCATCGATGTGAGGCGTCAGTATGATGCAGGACGGAACCTGCCAGTGACGAAACTTGCCATTGATGTGTAGGGTCGAAGGATTCGTAACACAGTGGCACGCGTGCTCTTCTATAAGATGAGAGTAAGAGCAATGGTTTCAGGGAGGACTCTGCTAGAATAAAATCTACAGCGAGCCTTACGAGGTCCACACTCCTGACGACGCGTTTCGCACGCTAGCCACAGCGAAATACAAAGTCAAATCTGTCAAAGTAGTTAAAGGCGAGGAACGCGTAGATTAAACGGAAGGAAGCCCCGACGACCTTTCGTCGCGAAAGCGATAAACAAGAGTGGTGCGGGATCAGGGCGTTGGGCACAACTGTGGGAACAAAAAAAAAAGCTAAACTCAGAGCTAACATCTCCGAAAGAACACACACTTTGTCCCAGGCCGCCCTTCTCCTTATCAGCGACGCATTCCGCCAACATTTCATATTGCAAGCCCGACCTTCTTCCCCGAGTGGTGGCCCCGGAGAAGAGAGAACGAATTCCCCCGCAGACGTCCGCGGAATACCCAAACAGCACACAGGCCAATCGCCGCAGCGGGAGCAGCGTCCGAGCGCGCGCACACGCACCCGCCCCCTGTCTTCCCCCTTATATAGATTTCCTCGAACGCCATCACTCTCCGGCTGCACTATACTGTGAGCGCCGCTCGACTGATCTGCCACAGAGAGCCCAGTGCGCAGGGCCGCCGAACGCGCTCGTGTGCGGGGAAACGCGATGGAAGGAAGGAACGAAGGAGAGCTTCGTGCGAAGGAAAGAAGCCGGCGCAGCACTGTGCAGAGATAGAAAGAGAGAGAGAGATAAAGGGGAGGGGAGAAACTAGCTGCCGCGCTCCCAAGATTTACATTTGTAATCCGGGGCCATAAATCGCGGCCCGAATTAAGGAGCGCGCGCGCGCGCTCAGCCTCATCGATCGGAGCAAGCCTACGGCCGCTGCAGCCTGCGGAGAGGGAGTAGCGGTGGCTGCCCGAGGAAACGGCGGCGGCCCGACACCGCCATTCATCATCGAGCTTCCCGAGATGTATCGCAACTGTATCAGCGCGCGCAGCGCCGCTGGGGAGAAAAGCCGCTGGATCGCTGCGCCCCACGCTGCAGTGACTCTCCCGGAGCACAGCTCGGCTGGACGCTACCAGGGGGATGAGAAGGAGGAAGTGGGGAGGGGGGAAACACGGCTGCACCGCTGCGCTAGAGACTGGCTCCGGCTGCGCCAGCCTCCTTGCTGCCTCCGTGCTTTTCTTTTTGTTATTACTTTACTAAGGCTCCCTATCGTTCTCGAGAACTTTCTTCAGACTTTCCTGCGATTCGAAAAGTGCTGTCTGTGGAAAGAAAAGACGAAGCGTCTCTGATATATATGCCCTGAGGACACCATATAAGTGTATCTGCTTTTCGGAGAGAAATGGACTCTGTTTTTCTTTCTTTTACACTTTTAGGGCTAGTCGCGTGATAAGTGCCGAGTTGCGACAGTTCGCTAATGTCAATTCTCTATGCTCACGCTCTGTATTTTGCGCAATGAAAGAAGGCCTTGACTGAAATATACGGCAAGATTAAAGCACGAAAGCTAAGCGAATATTTATAAGGGGTGCCGCAGAGTGTCAAGGATACGCATTTCACTCAGGTCGCAGATGATATGAGAATCTTCAAGTTCAAGATCAGTGCAGTTTCAGGAATAACTGACGTTTCCAGTAAGGGGTGTAATATGGCAGGCGCATTTATTAACAAACAGCACGAACAGGGGACTAAGTTTTTCGAATGCAAATCCCTTTTCTTTCACTGCCGTCTTAGCTAGCCCGTTAATTTCATCGAGTGTTTCTTTGATGTTCATTATTCGTTTCTTTTATGCAATTATTTTCAGTACCAGTCCTGATGCGGTCTTTCCACCGGTCAGCGGCGCCAGAACAGAACTTCAGGCTCTCAACTGCCCCCAAGAACACGTGTTCTTCGAAAGGGACGGTTGCAGTGTTATCCGAACTGCTGGCAAAGCGTTTGTAGAATTTTTGTTCAATATTAGGGATATATTAGCGAAAAAAAAGTCTGCTTGAAACATTATTCTGCGCAGACACTAAATCCAGTTTACCTGTAGTGCACGCATACCTTCGCTGAGCATATATGTAAAGAACACACTAATATCTGTGCCATCATCGAGCACCAGTGAAACACGCCACGTAAATATGTAGACACTTTGAGTTAAGCAGCTGACAACTGCGTACTTTTATCTGCACTCATAAGCAGGTCATCCTGACGTGAAAAAAAAAAAACGGAAAGAAGAAGCAATGAATGAATTAGGCCTATCTTGCTGCAGAAAAATATTGGAAAAATCGCGTCTGAACGCCGTCCGCAGAACGAAAGTGCGTATACGGTATGACAAAAATAAAATTTATTATATCCTCCAAGGCTTCGCGCCCGAACGACTGCATGAACCAGATATCACCGGATAACACGCAAGGACAGGATGCATTGTAGAGAGCGCTTATCTTTACTGCCCACATGAAAATAATTTTCCCTTGTACCCATCGCCTTAAACAAACTAAAGAAAATTACTGTGATATTCAACGAAACCTACGAGAAGAGGTGTGAGCTGTAGTCAAATAGTTATAAGTATAGTATTTCCTACTGCTAATAGCCATGTTTTACTCTCTCTTTTCATCTCGATGGAGACCACGGGGCCAGCCATCCTCCAGCTCTCCGCAGATCGCATGCAGGACCAAGAAGACAGAATCATAACATCAGGAGAACCACCTTCAACGGTAATATTTCTATCAATGTATAACCTTTCACCAACCTAGTCAACAAGGCGTCTCCCTATCTTGTCGATTTCTTTTTGATCATTCAGAAATTGAGTTCTCTTCCGAGTATACAGCATCATCGAGCAACCGACTGATCAATAGAGAAATCGCTTTCTGCGCCTTCCGTTCCGCTACGAAACTTAATTTCGCAAAAAGCTGCAGCGGTGGCTGAGTGCTTATGGCGCTCGGCTGCTGGCCCGAAAGACGCGGGTTCGATCCCGGCCGCGGCGGTGGAATTTCGATGGAGGCGAAATTCTAGAGGCCCGTGTACTGTGCGATGTCAGTTTAAAGAACCCCAGATGGTCGAAATTTCCGGATCCCTTCACTATTGCGTCCCTCATAGCCTGAGCCGCTTTAGGACGTTAAACTCCCATAAACCTTAATTTCGCAAAAAAGTTTGCTGAAAAGTTCTCTCAACTTAAAGTTCACAAAAACCTACACTGAACCCATACGCAATGTAAACAATGATTTTTGCTGAGCTTGTAAGCATGCAGAGTCCGAAGAAGGCAACCGGTGGATAATTAATGTCCAAAGCAGATGGGTCCACGCTTGAGTCCTATTCGCATTTGCTCAGAAATGAACGACCATGCATGCTTTCAGCACACAAGAGACATGCCAAGAATCAGCGCATATGGCAGTATTTCTCTTGCAGATCCTCGTTGTATAGCGTGATGTCAAGACTCTATCCACGTACGACATAAGTTCTGAAGCTTGAATTTTAACGCAAGACAGCCAGCATACAGATTATGCACAGATGAATCGCACAAGGTCATCCGCTATGATACAAGGCGTAGTTGCACAAGAATGACGAACGGGAACAATTCACGTCGCCAGCGCAGTGTCGTAAGGCACGCGAGATAAGTAACGAAGCTGTCGTAAGTAAGCTCCCGCGTGCGGCATTGCATCAGACAGAGGGTTTGTCCGTCCCGCTTGAAAAAGACTGTCCTGTACACGTGCAACACTTGCAATCTCCCGAGTGCCCGCTTTCGCCAGCAATGTTAAGTTAAATGCGCTTTCGTTGTTAACGCTAGCGATGCGTACACCCTTTCCTGATAAGAACTTTACTGAAAACTAAATAACAAGGACAAAAGAAAAACAAACACAAGAAAAGTATACGAAAGTTTGCCAATCTTCACTGAGTAAATTTTTCATGAAAGATGGAAGAGGCAGGGGAGATTGGAGTGTACACTGGTTTTCATAGGAGCGCGGCCCATTTAGCCCTGGCCACGTTTCACCACCGGGCGTTACGCAACAACAAAGTCGAGTCGTGCAAAGCAGACCGCCACGCCAACACCGCAAACGGAATCTCGTGTTCTGGGCTCAAAACTCCGTCATAAACAAGCGACATAAGTTCTGAAAGGTTCCCCTCTAAAAGCATCTGCAAGGTATAGAGTAGCAGTGCCAGTGAAGTCTATTTTCGCATTCTGTGCACCGAGCTAGGTTTCTTTTTCTGACCAGAGTTTTAGTGAGGTTCTTTCACCCGTTGCTGTGGTCACAATGCCCTCTTCGCCTCTATTTCAGCCGACGAAGAAAAAGATGCTGCCGATCAACGAGATCGTCCGGTCAAGCACAAACAGATAAAGCAGTAAGTACAAGACTCTATTACACAAACATGACATCAAACACAGGATCCTGGAGACATCATGGAAACATTCGGTTTTGAAACAGGGGACCATAACAGTTGATGGTATAGTCTGTATACAGAGAGGATCTGATGGATATAGCGTTGGAACTCTGTACACTAGTAAGCACAACCAATTAAAAAAAAGGATGGGGGGGGTCAGGAACAAGAAGGCGGTAGAAAGTGCGAGCAATGCAATTACAAGTCAAGAGGCAGATAATGAGGGGTCAGCGAAGAGCCTTGCGCTTTTGTAACGTGCAAACAGCCGAAGGGTAACAGAGAAGATATACTTAAGCTGATCCGGTCAAAGTTTTAAGCAAAAAAAAAATTACATGTGCATTGTGAATAGCACACAATTTTCGCAGCAGCATCGGTCGTGTTTTATACACCTCTTTCACATTGTTTCATACTCGTCGTAAGTTCTGTGTTCCTACTCGTTTAGTCATAAATACGTAAAAGAGGACTGAAACAGAAGGAAAATTTCGATCGATGTCCTGTTTAACAGAGCCCCCCCCCCCCCCCCCCCCTTCCCATTTGAAGATATTACTCTATTATTCGAACAAAGAAGCTTCTCTGGCTCTTCTTTGACCAGCAGCCACACGGTGATACATTAAGTAGCTGTTTTTACGCAGCCTACCATGACGCTGCTAACGTGTCATAAACACGCAAGCATTTTTGTCATCATTTCAGTCGCGTTAGTTTTATCCTACAAAGAAACAAATGTCGAATCAGAGCGTTTCACATATTCGCTTGCTCTGGTTCGCCAAGCCTCAAATCATGCAGGAACGTCCCCACAAATGGATGGGCAAATGGCTCCCCCAAAAGAAGAAGCAAAAAGTAAAAAAGCTGAAGTATACGAGACCTCGAAAACCCCGGGGCTGAATGCTCCAGGGTAAAAAAAAAAAAAAAGAAAGGAGCTAGGCTGGAACGCCCCGCACAAAAGGCCTATAGTGGAACGCCGGGTTCAAATTTGGAGGCTGTGCTGCGGGAATGGGATTATGTACGAGCAGACGCGTATAAGCCGCGCTCGCAACGGCTCAGCGGCAGCTGAGATAGGACCTCAACAACGGCACCTCCTGAAAGCGACAATCTGCATTCAGCTCGTTTCTATGGCCTGAAACGGGACTAAGCCTTTCTTCCGCCGGCTCCCACGTGGCGAGGAGGGAAGAGAGAGAAAGAAGGCGTTAGAAAGAAGGGCGAGATTTATACGTTGCTTCCCTCGAACGTAAATTATCGGCCGTGCGACGGCTTTTTCGCTGCACAGACACACGTGAGAAGCTGTGGGCGCAAAGCGTGCTGTTGCGCGTGGGGGCTTTGAATGCAGTGATGGCCTGCGAATGTATGCCCGGTAGCACTTTTCGAGAACGTTTGCGAACACGCCGCAGGATGAAGACCGCTCTTCTGTTACATGTTTACTGCAGTGACCATTCTGCTGTCGTCCTGAGTGCCTGAACTGCACGATACAGTCACGCGTGTTCGATATATAGAACGACGAGAGGAGCTAAAAGCCTACTCAGTGAATTTCTTCGCACCGTAAATGCTTGTAGATAGCCTTGGAATCTTGTGTGTCCCTTTGCTACCGCAGATTACACTCAAACTCTTCCCTCCGTAAAGGGTGTAAGGGCATCGCGCTGAGGCAAGAACACCATTTGAGAGTGAGGGACTTGAACACAGCAAACGGCGGTTTGGATAACACCGTGTGAAAAGGGTGCGATCTGCCAACACTTCCAAGAAGGATACTAAGCGTGCGAACAACCTGCACTTCTTACTGAGCACCTACTTCCCAGCTGAAGACAAATCTGAAGACAAAACGGTTCCAATAAGCGACAGATTTAGCGAAAAAGGTTGATAGATATATAGTGCTGCATTTGTATTCTCGTGCCAGATAGACGTGATCATATGAAACGCCGAGATACGTAATGTTGGTGGAAAATGTAGCTCCCAGAAGGAATGCCAGTCCTGTTGTGGAAAATGTTAGAGAATAATTTCAATCTTACTTGCTTTCTCCTCAATGCTAAAGATTTCCAACCTAAGGAAAGCTTCACCGATTATACACTGGGTTCCCTTCTTCAATCGCTCAGTGCATATCCAGCTATTGATTTTTTGACTCCTTTAAGTTTGCTTAAGTCAACATCTGTTGCGAAACAGAAAACTTAACGTTTTGCATGCTTTTTTAACAGTGTAATCGACTTGGTGAAATGTGCGCTTTCTTGTGCGGTTCCCAGTAAGACAGAATTAACAGTGTAAACTACGTTAGGACCATATTTTGCTTTTATAAGGCATATGCGCGAAGTTGTGCCCACCCAGTATTTATGCTCTTAATAAATGTTTTTCATCCTGCTCTGCTGTATTCCCTACTAATGACAATAACAAACTATTTATGACATCACATAAGTCACTGACGCTTCCAACATCCCTTAAGCTTTGTTGCGGCGGACTGACTTAAAATTATTTCATTTCACTGGACGCAATACATTAATCTGAAAACAGTCATATGCAAGAGGGAGAAATGTCTCACGGCAGTTTCACTAACGTAGATAACAAAAAGAAGCGAAGATAACGCGGACTCCTGGGGAACGCTTGAAGTGGCATTGATGGATATAGAGGAAGTTCCATTGACAGCATAGCGTCTTGAGGTTAAAGGGGCATTCAGTTATTGTTCTCAGTAAAAACTGATCTGGATTTATGCTGACGATTTTCCGACAGCAAAACACGCACCAATCAGCGAGCAGATTGGATTTAAAAATCAAGTTTAGAAAAAATAAACAGCGCACTCTTAGACATAGACTGAGAAAGATAGGACGACGCAGTCCATTTCTTAAGGGTGCGCTGTTTATTCCAAACATGAATTACCAACCAGCCTGTTCGACCACCCTTGCATGTTAAAAATCTTCCCGCCACTCGATTCAAACACATGACGGTTTTCACGAAAATGACACGTTTAGCGTAGCCTCTGGGATCCACGACTGAAAATCAATGTGGACGCACGCACGCATTTTAGTTGCCAAATAGGCCGGTGATGGCGACACCATTATTTCGTTTTCTTTTAGATTTTTGGCCTTTTCTATAGCTCATATAAGCTAAGTTTTTGGGAAGGGTTATCTCTGTAATTAAAACGCGGTGCTATATCGCTAGAGGCCAACTTTTGTTTGTTTTCAGCGTCCCTTTAAGTTCTCGCGCATCCACTGTGGAGTCAGCAAATTGCGACTTTGAGCATGCTTCATTTTCTTGACCTAACAAAACGACAAGGACACATCTACACGTCACATTTAGTTGTCAGAAGACATATTCTAACAATATAAACAATGCAAAGTGAAAAGGCGTTTCATGTCGTCATGTTTTACTACACGGTTGATTTCTTTTTAAATGTCTCACTCAGCAGGAGCTACACTATTCCGGTAGCATCAAGAAACATGGCATGAATTGCTATATTGCACTTTCTCATACAAATGGGAGATGAATAGAGGCCTCCGATGGTACGTTTTTCGTCTTAATTTGGAAGCATTGTCCTTTCACCCTTTCTGTCGTTGCCGGCCGACAAGCGCCGTGGTCGGTTCGCTAACGATTATTTACGCGGGAAGGCACACTCACTTCCCTCAGCCACTCTAACGGCCAACAAAGAGCCGCACAGGCTGCTTTTCAAAGCACGGTCCCATCCCACGCACGCAACCCAAAACAAAGGCCCTCCCGCCGGCCGTCGTACGAGCCGCCGCTACGAGAAGCAACGAGCCATTACGAAAAGCGCGCCATTTCCTACACCGCACACTTGCGGCCGCGCGCGATAGATGGCGGCGCGGTCGCAGCACCGACGGCGGCGCCGGTCGCTGGCTGCGTGCGCGACAGTGCCAGCGAGGCGTTCCCGTCGCGGATAGCGAAGCCCCACCCAGCGGAGCGTACGAGAAGCGCCAGTGGTCCGCTGTTTCGTTCCGGCGCGCCATGATAAATGTAGCTGCGCGGAACGCGCTCCCGAACACGCCGTTTGTCTTGATAAGTCGATTTTTATGCTCCGCTTGTGCAAAGGCCTTCCCCCCGCACCTCGCTTTCCCGCTCTGCCGTTCCTCAGCGCCACTCCCCCCTTCTCTCGCGCTCTCTCCTAGCGCCGAGGCATATTGCACCGGCAGGCAACTACAGCCCGCGTCCGACGCTCGCTGAATCACACTCCTGCTGCTCTTTGTTGCGCTCGCACAACTACGGTCGAGGGCGAGGGGAAGGAGGCGGCGGTAGGAAGACGCGGGATGGGCTGCAGGCGTTCTTCAACACCCGTTTCCTCTCCAATATCTCTTGCGTTCGATGCACTTGCGGCTGCATGCAGTTCTGAGTTTTTTCCCCTCCCAGTGTTCACGTGCTGGATATACGCGACCTCTAACGGGGCATGTCGTGCGGCGGCAGGCGGCGCCGCATCGCTTCCTTTTAGGGAGAAAGCATCGCAGAACGATGAAGGAATACACGCGTGTGTTTGAGCATGTGTGATGCGGAGGGTGGCTTAAATCAAAGCTGCTCAACCCGTGCTTGCGTTCTTCGTGCAATCACGCGGCATTTGTTTAGGCGCTTTGTTCTGGGGATGTCTTCAGAGTGCCAAGGGAGGAAAAATAAACAATGTACTGCGGCTTACAGCCTTTGTCAAAAGTTGACAGCTCAGGGGGTTTGCTTTAAAGCCGTGTAGTATGGCTTTTGTAGCATCCTTGGAAGTTATAACCTTTGAACGGGTAAGTACGAAAGTTTTAACTTTCAGAGGTTTGCAACGCTGTTAGTGCAGAACGAACTACATTGCATGGCCCAGATTAAAAACTCCTGGGCTCTAAGCTTTTGACCAAAGGCTGTAAGTATATCCGCAATTCAGAGATGGTAGATGTCAACGGGTCATCGACTGACTGAAACTTTGAATGATATTTCCAAATGAAACATTTACAGCACAAGTATGACAGACCACTTCAACCGTATTTTGGTTTGATTAACCACACACCGAAGCCGTGCAGCCTAATCACAAATAAATGCTTTAATAATCTTGGAGTGGCAAAAGCTGCTAACTTCCAGCAAAACAGTAACTTCATCGCGTTGATAAATTTGATTTATTGCACTGCAGATTTTATTGTATTACCTCGCGGCCGTCACAAGAGCGATGCTACCCGATACTGCCATCTGCTTTCGTAGCCCATAGGCTGACGCGTCGTTGAGGCCATCAGCACGCGAAAAACTAGTGGCGCCATCCTTGGAGCGGTCAGTGAAACGACTACGAGCGGAGGACTGCTCGAAGCGCCACCTAGGATTTATTGATTGGGCGCTCTCCTCTCTCTCTCTCTCTTTTTTACCGTAACATTATTCAGCGAACTTTCCGCTCAACGGCTACTCTAACGGTACAAAGAGCATTTGGCTCTAAACACATACATAAAGACAATTAGTTTTTTCTCTGCCTTAATTGATCACGTAGACTACTAGTTTGTTATGCAGCCACCTAGATGAAAATGTGCTCAGAATGCTTCCTACATGGCTAAACTTCAACATCCTCTTTTTATTATTCGCAAGTACTCGAACAACAAATATCCAGGATTATTTGCTCTCGCGGTAAATATGAACCGACCAGCTTAAACGGAACACATTAAAATTATATAGTATTTGTTCTAACCCATGGTATACAAGATTACACGGTGCACGAGCGAAATAAGATGCCCTTCCTAATTATTATGCTACTCAGTCTTGCAACGAGTGTGCATGATGTTGGCTTTATGGGCGCCTACAGAATCTGTGTAAGCCTATCCACATGAGAAATGCAGTACACAGACAGAACCCGGCACTGTTTAGCTATACATGATCCGCTGCAGGCACGCAGTGATTCTATAGCCAGGTTTAGCGCGTAGCTTTTCGACGCAATCCTTTAAATTTCCAGTTATCTTTGCAACTTATCTGTTTCAGTTTCGCTGTTGTCGCTTATTCGCTTTGTCCCTGTCTAGTGGACACGAGGTTTTTGGATTGATTCCTAGACGTCAACACGAGCTTTGGGACGTGATTGCAATTACGCCGAACAGACATTCTTTCCCTTGTGAAAATGTGTTGCACAAGTAAGCGTTCTTGCTCCCAGGAAAGGCAGCGCACTTAGGTTACAATAACACTCTGCGTTGTTCCTGCCATTCATATTTCTTTTTTATATATATATTGTTCAGTGGTGGGCGTCTCTCGGAACGTCATAACGCTTAGTGGTGCCGGCGCCGTTTGATACTTTCCAGAGCTGTCTTCACCTCTTCTTCGCAGCATCGCCGCTTTCCTTCTGTATGTTCCCAGCCTTGATGTCGTACACAAAAAGGGCACAGGTTCGAAGCAAGCAATGAAATTATTATCGTCAACTCTCACTCTGCAGAACGCCATCATGCCGAGTTTCGAACCGTGTGTAACCTGGTGTGAAAATAATGCCCTCCTAAGAACGACCGGCCCAAACTTTCTTCAACTTTGCCTAATTGGTATTAGGCAAAGTAAAGAATGTTTGCGGCGCTCGTTCTCATTATTATAATTATAAAGAGATTGTTATAGTTAAAGACCTAAGTTAGCCCAGAGCGCTTGCTCGGCTGAGCTGTACATTGGCGGAAAATGTCGCGTGCAGGAACTCGAAGCTTCCCGCCCACTTTCTCGTTCCCCAATAATAATAATAATAATTGGTTTTTGGTGGAATGGAAATGGCGCAGTATCTGTCTCATATATCGTTGGACACCTGAACCGCGCCGTAAGGGAAGGGATAAAGGAAGGAGTGAAAGAAGATAGGAACGAATAGGTCCGTAGTGGAAGGCTCCGGAATAATTTCGGCCACCTGGGGATCTTTAACGTGCGCTGACATCGCACATCACACGGGCGCTTTAGCGTTTTTCCTCCATAAAAACGCAGCCGCCGCGGTCGGGTTCGAACCCGGGAACTCCGGATCAGTAGTCGAGCGCCCTAACCACTGAGCCAACGCAGCGGGGCCGTTCCCCAAGGTTCGTTTCGAATTTTTTTTTGTATCTGTTTAGAAGATACCAATCTGGTCAGCCTGAACTGCACTTCTATAGTGGACCTGTGGCTGGTGAAGCCAGCTCAACATGCAATTAATTTGACTGCACGCCCCAAACCTAGGTTCCGCCTAGCATTAAAATGTCGCGTTCGGTCATAATCTCTCAGACTTTGTTCTAGCTCTGTGCCGATTTCACGCCAGCTTCTCCAAAATAAGTCCTCGATCAATAACTTAGCACGAGGTCAGTCCATGTCTCCGCAAATACAAATCAACAAATAAAGGTTTCCAACGTGTGTAAGTATGAAACATATAAAACAATAAAGTGCAAATAAACCAGAGCGAGTGGTCAGCTCCCACCGTGCAGGAGCCGAAATGATTTCCCGCCGTACTTTTCTTGCTTTGCCCTGAGCGATGCAGTCCTGCGGGCCGCATTGGACTGTCACGCCGCAGCGTAATAAACGGGTCCATACATTTCCCCAGGGCGGTAAGCGGCGGCCAAGAGGGCCGTCCATCTCAGCCTCCGCGCGCGGACGCGATAGGTGGTGCCAAGAAAAAGCGATTAAAAGCAGCCCTCGCACGCGCATGCACGCAGGCTAGACCGAAAGCGCGAGCTTCGAGAAGGGTCGAAGTTCGAGGAGGGGGAGAGAGTCTCTGTGACGAGATGCAGGCAAAAACTGCGTTGTCTCACTCGTGCTGTCGTTGGAATGTGTAACGTGGGCTACTCAATATTTTTTTCTTTTAAGCGAGGGGAGTGGTTATTGCATTCAAGGGGCGTTTTTTCGAGCGTTCCAGTTTGGGGAGACGTCAGCAGCTGCGAGCAGCTATGCGTCTTCCCGGCGTTCAAAGATTACGGCCGAGATAACATGAATGGCAAAGCAATACCAGGAATTCGGGACAACTCTAAGCCAGTTCCGCTAAGCCTAGCGGCGAAAGACGTTCTATTCTGGAGCCACTCGGCCATTCTTTCTCTTTCTTACGTCACGGATGACGTCAACTCGCGAAACTTAAATGTTCGAAGTCATGCACCACATGGTGGCAACCAAGGAAACTAGAAGAGCATGTCGTGGGTTCTTGGCAATGGCTGAAAGCGAAAATATGCCAAAGCGCTCGTTAGGAATGGTCCAGACATTGAGTGATTCAATTCACTGTCAAGTGGGAAAGCTACACGCAGAACAGCATTTCATAATGAAAAGGAAATGTCCTCATTGAACGCGTTTGAATCGTCTAATCTAACGATGACAATTTTCCTTAGTTAAATGATGCATGAAACAATCAGGAAGAACCCGTTTGATCAGCAAATACTGAGGAGGACAGCAGCCGACTGCGGTTCGGATGCCAGACATACGAGTAGCAGAATATGCAAATTATGTAATATAATTCAGAAATATCACTGACAAGAACATCTCATAGAGCGACTTACTACGTCCACGAGACAAGAGTGATGAGGGAAATGGGAAATCATGACAAGTTCTAAGAAATTACTTAAAATGCTCATGTCGTTCAACACACCAAATAAATGAAATGAAACCTATCGAGGAATTCGTCAGTCAGTCGCATAAAAAAAAAGTAGAAGCGCATCGCTTACTGAGAATGTATACAAATAGAAGTAATGTGAAAAGGAAAGTTTCGCACCTGTAAAAACTTATTTTGTTTATCCATTTATACTAATAAGCGTCACGTGGATAAATGCGCAAAGGAAAAGTAAACAGAAAAACAATAAGTATAACTACAAAATAACAGCGGATACCAAGGTCATAATGGTTTTCCTTTGGAATCACGCACATGCTGAAATCACGCTTGTAATCATGATAGGCTTAAAGGTAGGCTTCAGCTGGGGAAAATCAGGCCGAAATCAGCTGGAAACTACGGATGTTTAAGAGATTCAGTCTGGTCGGATACACTTTATGGACATACCTCGAGTGCATAATGCGTGTAAGGTAGCGACTTTTAAGACACAATTGGCTTTGTTATGTGGCCGTACCAAATAATGCCGAAGGACTGTTGCCTGGAGCCATAAGCGACAGCGTGTTTCAATAGAGGGAGAAGGGACAGACATAACAATGAGCATCCCTTACAAAAATTTTAGACAGTCTATAGACTCTACATTAACTTCTGTCTATAAAGTCTATAGACCAACTCTAGAGAACAGTCTATGGGAAATACAAACCCTAAAGTCAGTCTATAAACAATCCATAGATTTATGCCCATTCACTTTTAGTAGACTTTTATCTCAATTCAATAAAGCTGCGAACTGGGCGAGTGGGTATTGATTCATATTTGAACAGCGCAATTAAACAACGGGACACAACGAAGAAAGGACACCACTAGCGCTGACTCTCAACTAGATTTTTAATACATGTCAAAGTATCTTAAATACTAAGAACGCCAAACACAAACAAGAGGGAAAACCAAAAGAAAACGACACAAAGCTGCTAATCATGCCCACAAAGGTGACAATCAGCACGAGCGCGAGACTACACATCTTGGCCAGATAAAAACATCAACTTTTTATCGGTTAGTGTGACAGAAGGATCCTAGGAAAACATAATGACAGCCTAACGCGGGAAAGTTTGGAGGCTTTTCACATCCGCTTGGAACCTGATAGCTGCATTAGTGATCCTTCTGTCACACTAACTGATAAAAAGTTGATGTTTTTATCTGGCCAAGATGTGTAGTCTCGCGCTCGTGCTGATTGTCACCTTTGTGGGCATGATTAGCAGCTTTGTGTCGTTTTCTTTTGGTTTTCCCTCTTGTTTGTGTTTGGCGTTCTTAGTATTTAAGATACTTTGACATGTATTAAAAATCTAGCTGCGAGTCAGCGCTTGTGGTGTCCTTTCTTCGTTGTGTCCCGTTGTTTTATTGCGCTGTTCAAATATGAAGACTTATCTATAGACAGTCTATAGACTATGAGTAGACAAATAAATACCTATAGGAATACAAAAGAGTCTATACAATACAAGAAGTCTATAGACTGTCTATAGACCATTTTTATAAGGGATAAGACCGACGCAAAGCGCACATGTGAGCCCAAGCAGAACGCATGCACGTGTACAGGGGTATGAATAAGGTAAAGCGAAGGTAAAGAGCCCTTGAAACCAGTCTTTTCCCATATTTCACTAAGCTGCCACGTCACTTCCGTTCCCTGACTAAAAACGTGAATAAACTGATGCCAACTGCAGCAGCTTGCTTTGCGCGAAAGGAGAGAAAAAGCACATCCGGAGGTTTCGGTAAAAAAAAAAAAGATCAAAAATACGAAGCAAGCTAACGCGTGATCAACGGATAACAGAGTGCATTGACTCTGCCAGGGGAGGAAAAGCTTTATAAAAAACTGACTCGGCAACAGAAGAGGCTTCAAGTTAAGACACTTATTCAGACAATACATCTTGCGACTATCATGGCGCCGCCGCTGTCAAATTATCAAATAAGTCATGAGGAGCTATTCTTGTTCATAATCGGTCCTGAATATGAACGAGTACGGTGATGACATTATGAATTGATTTAAAGAGCTTTCTCCGTTGAAGTTTCTACAATATTAAGAAAAACGTCGTAGAATTAGCTAAGTAGCAAATGAGCAGACACTGCTCCCAAAAACTTAACTTTTCAGTAACTGGAGGTAGTAAAGTATAGAACTAGTGAAAGTTACTACCCGAAGAAGCTATAGCAGTATATGCGAAAAAAATTTCACTCACAAGACTCAAACAAAAACGTAGTAGCATTTACTGAGAAAATGGCTATATAGTGAAGAGCACAGGAGTCAAACAAAAACGCAGTAGCATTTACTGAGAAAATGGCTATATAGTGAAGAGCACAGGAGTCAAGCAAAAACGCAGTAGCATTTACTGAGAAAATGGCTATATAGTGAAGAGCACAGGAGTCAAACAAAAACGCTGTAGCATTTACTGAGAAAATGGCCATTTTTTTCGCATATGGTTTTGGTTTATAGGGGTTTAACGTCCCAAAGCGACTCAGGCTATGAGGCACGCCGTCGTGAAGGGCTCCGTAAATTTCGACCACCTGGGGTTCTTTTACGTGCACTGATATCGCACAGCACACGGGCCTCTAGAACTTCGCCCCCATCGAAGTTCGACCGCCGCGGCCGGGATCGAACCCGCATCTTTCGGGCCGGCAGCCGAGCGCCATAACCACTCAGCCATCGCGGCGGCTTTCGCATATACTACTAAAGGTTCTTTGTACGGTATGTTGACGAGGCTTAAATTAGTGCACTATAAAAATAAAAAAAACTATATGTTCAATTTGATCAGCGTCCGACACCAGTGAGAGTTACTACAGTGTGCTTGTAGTAAATCATACAAATATGGGGCACTGCGTGTACAAATCATGCAAGGCGATGGCATTAAACAATTAACCCTGCCGGGCACGCCTGTCCAACATTCTGGGCCAAAAATTTTTAAAATTGGAAAATTGTAACATACTGTTGTAGAAATATTGAAGGTAATGATCGATTCGTCTGATGAGTAGAAAAAAAATTTAATTGTTTCCATCGATCCCATCGAACAGTTAAGTCTGCCATATATAACAAACCAATGGGTAGCGCTTTTGATGATAGAAAAACGTTAATAGAAAAAAATGAAGACAGCCGTCGGGTGATCTGCAGATATATTGAATGTCATAGTGAAATCTCACATTATATGGAAAAAATTCCGCTCATGAACGGTTTCCCGCTCGAAAATGCTTTTGTCCAGAATTGTTGGGTATAAAAGCGCACATATGGAAGGTTCACGCAAGGGCAAAATGTGCGCACTGCACTTCTTTCATGGATAATTCTTTCCCGGTCTTATACACCATGTAAATCTGGCTCTCAATTAGTGGCTAGTGGATCTTACCTGTTGAGCTAAGATACTAGCTTTAATGATGAAGTTGCGATTGTATACAAGCAGGTTAGTTACCTAACCGCACGGTGGTGCAGAAATGTTTAATAGCAAAACCATTTTATTCACGCAACATTCTGTGTAAATTACGTAAATACCTTCTACGACCAGGTATTAACTAGAGACCATATGGTAGAAAAGGTAGGAAGGACCAGCTTTTACTAACTACCCTGAAGTGGTTAGTAAATATTTATTAAAAAGTAGTAAAACCGATCCAAGTTATTAGCTGCCGCACTTATTAGCTTTTAACTACCCTTTTTTAACAGCGTATACACCAGCATGAATTCGACGATATTTTTTAGCTTATTGTGACCCATTTTTATCAGCCTTATCACTGCTTATTGTGCTAAAGTTTGACAACTTCTGAACCAACATGCACACAGCTGTGAAGCATGCCGCGATCACTATATTTTACAATCGAATTAAATCAATTCCAATCCCATGATTCTTCGCAGTTCATTCTGCAAGGTTGTTTTCTGTCGCGCAGCCTGACCGACCTCAGCAAAAATGATGGCAAGACGGCGATCCAGGCAGTAAAGTCAAGGGTTGTTGTGGGTTGGGTACAGTGGCGCATAAGCATCTAAGGCTATCATGCGCCAAGCTCAGCAGGCCGAAGGATACATGACCGGATTTTTACTGCATTGAATGACGCTGTAAAATAAAAATTTCGAAAGGTTTTCACCAACGATGGGTAAATTTGCCAAGTTTCCTGGGAAGATGCGGAAGAACAATGGAGTCGGTGTAATCGATTAGCAGGCGCAATAGCAATTGTTATAGGTATATGCTGCTGAGAAGCAACCCGACGCATCGGTGGAAGTGGCCCATAGGGTACCGGGCCACCAAGTACTAGTAGCCCTTAGAAGTGCATGTGCTGACGGCCTGATAACGTAATGTCGAGGTCCTCGGTCATTCACATTGGGCATGTGCGAAACGCAAAAAGCAGGCGAGTGAAAACAACACCAACGTCCGGTAAGAACCACGTGATCGAAAGTGCCACTAGTGTATCAATTAGCTGCGCCAAAAAAAAAAGAAAGAACCTGTCACGTATGGCTTTCTTGGTTGAGTGCACCTTAGTAAAGTTCCTTTGCTTTTTGGCGTTGAGTTCGTTGAGAACCTGGTTTTATCTAACACCACAGGGCATGCATACTCTTCGCAGCGATCCTTCGAATGTTTGTCCCAGCCATTACGGGTGTTCTTATGTTGTTTGCCTCTGTCCACGAGACGTGAACCGAAACGCCCTGTGTATAAACGTTTCTCCAACTTGGTGGAATTACTGGCAAAGATCCTGCCAGTCGTGAAGTTACTTTCATGCTTCGCAAAGTAACTTGATTGTTTTTGTTCCATGATGAATGAAGCACATCTAGACGCAAAAAACTTCATAGAAGTCTACGCAAAGATTCTACGGAGTTTCCCTACTCATCGAAATGCTGAGCGCATTTCAATTTCGCTGTGAAACTGTCTACGTCCACGAACTCAATAACAACGGCACATAAAAAGAAAGGGTGATGAGGTAAAGGCGGGAAGTCTGTAGCCCATGGAAAGGCGTCCAGTTCTCACAGGAATTATCGAACACGGCGACCATTCCTCTATAATTGCTGACAGCTGTTCGATACGCACGGAAACAAACAGAGCAGCGCAACCGGACGCCTCGTTCGAATTCGCACCATCTGCCGGGTGAGGTGCGAATTTTCCAGACTAGGTGCCGGGCTTGAGCGCCGGCATACAAAGTGTCGATAAGCAGCCACACAGTCGACATGCATTGCGAACAGCGGTCTCGGTCGGAGCAACGAACCATCGGCGCATAGTTCACTCCACCGGGGTTCAAGGACGCAGCCTCGTCGAGTTGTCACCAAACCTGTTTCCAAGATGCGCCAAGCACGTATGCCAGCCGCCGGTGCAGGATATCTTCATTAAGGTCACCGGCGCCATCGCAAGGCGGCAGTCGCTATACGGATACATAACACGCTGCCCGTACAGTATGCGGTCCGGCAGATCGCCCTGCCTGCTGAACGAAAAGATACACGAATGTGGCAACTGTGGGAAGCGAGAGCAAGCTTCTATACAAATATGCAATCAGCTGTGCACGGCAAACCGCCTTGAATGCCAAATCACTCCGCAGACCAGCAACGCTTCTTCTTAGGCAGCGCCGGTGTTTCATAATAAGATTATATTTAAATTTTCAGCCCGCTTCAGTTTAGACAGATAACACAAAATGCGTTGCTGTGAGTATACTTAGGCGATATATTCGAATAGACACCTACATTTGTCGTGTGGTTATTTAGTGCGGCCAGTGTAACGTTTCTAAGCATCCGTCTCGTCGTATGCCGTAAGGTAATATTAATTACGTTGGGTTTAATGCGGCATAAGCAACGAAATCTATCAAACGCTTTAGATGCTGCGTAGATGTTATGGGTTATGGGGGCTTAACGTCCCAAAGCGACTCAGGTTATGGAGGACGCCGCAGAGAAGTGCTCCGGGAATTTCGACCACCTGGGGTTCTTTAACGTGCTCTTTGTACACGGGATTTCGCCTCCATCGAAATTCAGCCGCCACGGCCGGGATCGAACCCGCGTGTTTTCGGTCAGCAGCCGAGCGCCATAACCACTGAGCCACCGCGGCGGGTTGCTGCGTAGACGTAAATATGTTAATGACAATAGGCAACGAAGTCTTGTGCTTTCTTGCGTATACACTGAAGTTCTGAGAAATACTGTCTCCTGTTTTGCCTACGACCCCCCGTTATGCACTAATCACGATAGACGCAAATCTGTGGTTAAAAAGTGTGGATGGCCTCTAAAATGCACATGATATTTAAAAATATACACAAAAAAGCTTCCCGCGCAACTCTATGCTTGGTTTAGAGGCAAGGAAACTGACAAAAATAAAAAGTAAAAACCTCCATACACGTGCACGCTCGCAGTTATTCGCTCGTGTTCCCAGGGTCAGCAATAAAGAAACTACGAAAAAATTGTACAGACACAGGATCGAAAACTGGGAGAACGAGTAGTGTGTATGACGCATCACTGCAATCAAAGATAAAGCCGCTTACTTGCAGACGAAGGACCGGCGCATATTAAGCATACACCTATTTCCCTAGCATCCTGACCGCTTTAGGAAAATCCAAGAAAACCTAATGGTGGGCACAAATAGCTCTCTTGATCGCAGCAAATAAAAATAAATTAAATCGAGAATCCGAGTGCTTCCTGAACTATAGGGCTCGTTTAATGAAAACCCTCTCACGAAGACTACCGCTAAATGCATGCACGAGAGAGAAAAAAAAGAAAAGACCGAAGCACTCAGGCGCTTAAACATAATAATGGCGAAAAAACCTCGGCAACGAAAGCAAAGTGTCAGCGACGCAGGCAGCGGCAGGCAAAGTTGCGAAAAGTGCCGATGCACGCCCCGCTCATAAAGATAGACGACTTGGCCGTAAAAGCAGCACTTTGAACAGGCGCGAAATATAACCTTCGATAACGTACGAGCGCCCTTCCTCACATATGCCACGCTCTCCTCAATAGGAGGCGGGAAGCGAAATATGGAGAAAAAAAAAATGCGCCTCACGTACGCTAAGGAAAGCTGCCGCGAACGGGTTCTTTCCAGGCAACCGAATAAAATACGGGAGGACCGGGAGTACTTAGGTTTTCTATAAGCGACCGCGAATGTCGCTGCAAATAGTGACGTGACAGCGCCTTCAACTGCTCCTTGCGAAGATAGGGCCGAGCTGTGTGATCGCCCTTGTCACGCCGTCCGCAAGGAAGAAAACATCGCAATCGGGAAGGAAGCAAGACAAGCCGGGAATGACGGTTTTGAACACTGAGCACGATGTTGGGCTTTATTAATCACGCCTCACCTTACACGAAAGCTTGCAAACGAACGAGGCACTCCGAAATTGTTCTGGTAGCTGAAGAAAAAAAACAATAACCTTTTTAATCCCTTAGTATCTTGCAGCTCAGCTTACGTTCGTGTTATTGAGACGCGGATGTTGTGAAAATCTTTGCTTTTGCAACGATACAGTTCTTTATTAAACTTCCAGGCTCTTCTTGTTTCTCTTGAAATTTACTATAAACGCGTACGCCTAGCTGCTCTGCAATAATTAGACACCAATCTTATTTTGATGTTTCGTAGAACAAGACCAATTCATATACATTTACAAAGAGACGGTTTTCTAAATGCAGTTATCTCATTACTTGATTCCTTTTACAATATTAGTACCACGCAGAGGAGCGCTAATTTTATTGTTCGGTTATCCCCAACCTAGCGGTGAGCGAAAATGCTAGGCTCGAAACCTCCTGTCCAAGCTACGCTGTCCTCTTGCACCAATTTCAGCTAGCGCCATCTGAAGGCATAGACTCGAAGTGCGGCGGGAAACAGAACAAGCAAAGCAGCAAAGGAAACTTCGCACCGCCCAACGGGGGAGGAGCTTGCCAGGCAAGCGCACTAACGCCCTCCAGTGCAAAAAACGTAAACCGCAACGACGCGCGTCACTAGTGCCATCTCGTGGAGGTTTGGAGAGTGGCAGTGACGGCGCGGCCATCTAGCGGAAGCCATGAGAAACGCTTACGGTTTCGGTTCCAGTTTCAGATCAGGGACGCTTGCTAGTTCCGAAAATTTTGTGGCGCTGCCATTCTGTGATATTTAATGAACTACTAACTGTATAATATTACCAGGTAAAGCAGCAGACAGCTATAATATCGAAATCCTGTTTGGTACGTGAATATTAATGACAAAGTAGGCAAAATCGTCTGCGTAATACCTATATTGCGAAATTAAAAGCGGTCCACGGCCCATGTTCTGGACATATTTATTTTGTTACTACGAATAATTTGTTACATCAAACTTTTTTTGCATTCTCTTCACCCATTTCACTACACAGCCCTTTCCATTGCCTCCTGAACTAAAAAAAAATTGAAGCAAAAAACTTGAAAGCGTACACGTGCTACCGGTGGTCGCCCAGCTCATCAATTCTCTTTAAATCAGCTATGTGAAAGATGAAGTCTGCGAAACTTCAGGTTAGCGCTATACTTTGGCACAAGGACTATAGTTACAAAAAACAGAACAAGACAGGTACGCGCACGTACCTGCCTTGTCCTGTTTTTTTGTAACAAGTCCTTGTGCCATAGTATAGCGCGCCAACCTGAACATGAAAAACCAATTAGCCGATATTACAGCATTGCTTGATATAAACTAAAATTTTCTAAATCTCACCAAAGCGAGACGTGCGCCTTCATATCAAAAAAAGCTTTTGTGTCGATACTGTTTCAATATATCATTTGGGTGCCTATCGTGAGACATGGTTTCAGATTGAGGTAACACTAGAAAAACAACTCTGGCCGTCGTTTATCTTTACTTTTTTTTCACAGATTTTCTCAGCAGCCAGAAACCAAAACGACAGGACTCGCCGAGTACAACTGAAAGAACTGCGGGGACGCCTGAGATATTTTTGGCACATGAAGTTTGTTTCAAGGAATCACTGAGACAGTTCAGGAAAGCTTATGCTACTCTGTAAACCTATTTGTTTATTATATTGCGTACACAAGTTATCGCGTTTATTCTATGTAGTCGTTTTTCTATTACGATATTAAAAGAAACAGTTGTGCAATTTAACCTATTTATGGACAGTTGCATTCTGAATACTGAAAATGAGAAAAAGACGTGAACAAACCATCTGGTTAGGAACGTTTAAGACATTGCTACTTTATTAAGACACCTCAGTAAACGTGCTTTATCTCACATAAAGACCCTTTATGTGATGCCGCCTCCATTATTTTATTATAAAAAAAGGAATTGACGTGTGAAGAAAAAAACATTGCCCGGAATTAAACTGAGTGTGCCGATGCCGTCACAACCCCCAACTGCATATAACTTAAATATGCAAGGACGCCGTTAAAATTACATCTGGAAAATTCTGTTTTCAGGCAGGCAAATCAGTCATTGAATATGTAACTGTTACTGCTTGTATGTGCAGGAAAAATATCTCGTACATTACTCCATCAGTACACATAAACAATGCATTAAAAAATTTCCACTCCGGATACACTACATTAAAGCGCACCTTCTTATTAATAACGTGCTTCGCCATTAACTAGCTGAGATACTGCCGCAAAGAATTTGTGTACAGTTTCAGTGCACCGCCGTCGCGTGCTCTCAAATTACTCAATTTACTGCGCATCAGACTGAGCGCAGATAAGCGTGACAACGCGAAATGGCTCAACTATTAACGCATATCGATGTACAAAATTAAAATCAGTGCGCTTATATTTTCTGAAACTCCCAATGAAGCTTAGTTAGCGGTACACACAATCTGCGAAGAATATCAGGTTGTATAATGTTTCAATACATGGAGCACACATTCTTTAATTTCCTTTTTCATATTGTTGTCCTTTTAAGCTTTTCGGTTAATAACATTTGGTGATATCACGGGCTCGAAGTAAATCCGATGAAAGTTTGGCAGGGCTTCCATCTTTCATTTACTCAAGGCTCCATTGGCGAAAAATGGTAGATGAGCAGCTTACGCGCGACTGCTGTTGCTGCCGTCTCTCAATTCTGCATAGCTTTTTTCCTCGCAATAGATAAAACCGAACCATGGGCACCCCGAGATATTTCTTGGCGCACTGTCATTTCATTCATAAGCGCCCACATGTGCGCTCGGACTAATCTATTCAGCCGCCCCGGACGAAATGAAAGAAAGGGAAGAAAAAGAGAGAGAGAGTGGACTCGGCCAGAGTAAACCGGTCGCTTCAAGGGCGGCCCCTAAATTACGAGCAGCTGCGTGGCGTTGACGTGCGCGACCAAGTCAGCCTCTTTTGTGCTATTCTGTTTCTCGTGATGGTAGCCCCTGAGCATGTTGCGCACTATGCATATGCAGGCGCACTTGCTACATCTGTGCGCGGGGCCTGTCCTCTGGAGGAGACCGCCGCGCCTGCTCCTCATGTAAATCCAGTGCGTAGACATCGCGAATGTTTTGTTTTTTTCGAGCAAACGATACAGTTGCCCGAAGGAGTCACAAGTGTGGGAATACATGTATAGAGGTTGTAAAAACAAAAGGAAGAAATTCAGTCAAGACTATACGTGTTTCCCACAGCTAAGTCCAGCTCTGCTAGTCTTTCAATAAAGAAACGAGTTGTTTGATGTTTATGTCCATCATGGCATGGTAATCTGTTTAGCCTAGTTATTTTATTGAGGCATATTCGTATAACATACCTTTGTCAAACATATTTTGCTTTCAATTTTATTTTCGCTTCTATACACTAAGTGCACGCCAACAGGAATTGTCTTGTCGAGATGAGCAACGATTTCAGCTAAAAAATATTTCACTTCAGTAAAACTACTCCGCACGCCTACAGAAAAAAAAAACATTTTTTATGAATATAAAATGTTCCAGATTTTGCGGATTACTGCACCTCGTGAAGAAGCAGCTCGGTTTTACGGGGCCCTCGGTTTTGGCCACATGAGGCAAATAACACAAAATATATTTGAAGACTTTCGTGCCAAGAAAGAGCGAAGCTGTCCCACAGGCGATATGACTGCCCATTCAAGATGGTCAATGGACATTATTTTTTGACGGTACGTCGCTGAGCAAGCATCGCATTTCAGTGCTAATGGGAACGTGCATGCGATCGAACAGATGGCGCTAGGCGTTGCAACAAACTATGTGAACTGTATTCGGAAAAACACCTGCGCTGAAGCAAAAAGCTAACCAAAAGGCAGACTTTGAAGTTGGCGAGTGCAACTGTTTTGTGAGGAAAGGAAAGCTGGAGTAATTACCGCACTCTCGGTTGAACTGAGTGCTGCTTTGAGTAGAAGTTGCAGGGAAAATGTAACACTAATACTTCAAAGTTCGGCAGAATCGGCATATCGCGATGGCGTGCTGATAAAGGGGGCATTTTGCCTTTAGTTTGGTTTGATGGGGTTTAACGTCCCAAAGAGACTCAGGTTATGAGGGCCACCATAGTGAAGGGCTCCGGATAATTTCGACCACCTGAGGTTCATTTAACCTGCACTGACATCGCACAGCACACGGGCTCCTTAGCGTTTGACCTCCATCGAAATGCAACCGTCGCGGCCGGGATCGAACCCGCGTCTTTCGGGTCAGCAGCCGAGCACCATAACCAGTGAGCAACCGCGACGGCCAGCATTTTGCCGTTAGGACTGGGCGTTGGTATCGAGCATGAAATCGGGTACAACTCGTGTTCTTCAAAAGACTACCATTTAGGGTCGTTTGTGTCAAGAAAAACAATTATGACCTATCATAAAACACTGAGACCATGCAATTAAAGAAATAATCATTTTAATAGCAACGGTATATTAGGCAAGCTGCACAAATGAAGTATTCACATTTCAGTTATATCGTTTTTCCTATCTCATTTAGGACAAATTTTTATGATGCTAATTATCATCCCTAGGCGACATTTTCTGCGCGTGCGCTACATGTGTGCATGTGCTACATTGAACGTGCCCCACGGCTACAATATTTTAAAATGACAGCGGCCACTCTCAATGTTTGACAACGTTACAACAGGATATCGTTAGCATGGATTGGTACAGTAGCATTGGTACAGAAAGCGATGCCAGTAAGTCGTCCCGTCTGTGTCTGTTTCCTCACGTCCCGCTCATAAATGTACTTCTTCAACCCAACTCAAAATAAGCCCGCGCCTTGGGTAGGAAGCGTTAGGGAGGATTAAGGTGATATTAAATGAAAACTCCTTTTTAGAATAGAATTACGAGATATCCGCTAGTTTCGTTGAAATAACTTGAATTCTTGGCACTGACAAGGAACATTTTTTTGAAGGTGCCTTTTGGGCCGAGGGGAGAAACCCTTACAAAAATCTCTTTAGACAGTCTATAGACTGTCCATAGACCTCCGTCTATAAAGTCAAAAGACTCTCTATAGACAAACCCTAGACAACAGTCTATAGGCTAAACAAATCCTATATACATATACAGTCTATAGACAATCTATAGTATTGCGGGCATGCACTTCTAGTAGACTTTTGGCTACAGACACTCTATAGAGTATGAATGGACAAAAATAAATATCTATTGGAAGGTAACAGAGTCTATAAGAAATCTATAGATTGTCTATAGACCATTTCTATAAGGAAACCGAGCTCGACCGCGGTTCCCATAAAATTTGCGCGGGAAGGGGGCGGAGGAAAAGTTATGTTTTCTTATAAAGCGAAAAACGCAGCACAATTTCAATGAGCGTCCGCTTAAATAAAATGCTCTCTGGCGTCACGACGACTTCCTTTAAAAATACCAATGCCTGAAATCCTACTGTGCGGAAAAATTGCACCAAAATTCTTTGTATCACTCAGAGCTACACAGCAATGCACAGCGTGTGTATTCCGTCACATGTTTGCTATGCCCATCATCACCGAAAAATGGGATGCCATTCATTCGCTCCGGCCACTAATTTTTATTATAATCATCAATGATGTAGCATTGCATTAGCATATGGACGCTACATGAGGCTGTTCACCCGTGTGTGCTATTTGTCTACAGCATGACAGTGGCGGAAAAAAAGTAATATAATCTAACAAGAATTACGAGTCTGCAGTGGCGCCACAGTGGGCTCACCAAGGCAAGACCTGTGTTACCTGTCACAAATTTTCCGCGAAGAAATTAACAAAGCTAGGGTTGCACAAGTGCCCTTTGTTACAATTTTATTGTAACTTCCCGCACTTCTGTTACAAGGCGCTGTGAAATTAATAAATAAGAATTCAGCGATTTGATAACAGACCTATGACGCTCCTTATTCATTTCATTTTATTGCTACTGGAATAAAGCTTAACATGTGCCAAATCCATTTTCTCAAGTTAGTCGAGTTTCTCATAACTTCCCAGATGATCCAGCATGCTCAAGGTTTACTGCAAAAAACTGATATAATACTTGCTGCTACTTTTACACAAGGAACTTATACCTCCAGCCGTACAGTATCTGCTCCACTCAAACACTTTTTAAACCCGTAGATTCCGACTATTCGCCTTCAGCCCCAGACGTTTAAGGTGTTTTACATACAAGTAACTACTTCATTAGTCTTACAGATTTCCCACAGCCGGGCTAGTGCGAAAATAGGATAACAACGGTTTACAGGAAGAAAGACTGGGTCCTAGAGAATATGACTTATAAGCTTTAGGCTCTTAAGCGGCCTTAATATACTTAACGAGAAACTAATGGCCAAAAGTACTTAAATTTTCTAACGACACATAATGCTCTCAATATAATGTGTTTAGGAGCAACCTTCAACAGTATAATAGTAGATTTCGAGTAAAGCATTCCTTTGTGACTGCTGGCTACAGTCAGGTGTATTCTAAAGAGGAATTATTCCCTAATTGACTAACGTTATTGGTGTTGGTCAAGATGGCTTTCAGAAGTATTAATCAGCCACAACTGCAGTCTCATCCTTATGTGAAATCATAAAATGCGCGCTTAACAGTATCAATGTAGCAATAGGTCTATCCTTAGACAACAAAAAGGCATTGAACACTGTATACCATGATATTCTGGCTAAAAAGCTGGAAAAACGTTTTTTTTTTTTCAGAAGCTTGGGCTTCCTATTTTTTAAGGTATTTATGCAGCCGCAACCAAAGAGTAATTACTGACGGCTACACCTCAGAACTGCCAACGAGTTTTCATTGGTACTCTACAAGGCTCACTATTCAGTCCTATTCTATATTTCCTTGCCCTTGAATGACCTGTCTGTATACCTACAGAAATCACATGTTTTCATGTACACAGACTGCGAGTTGTTAGCGCTAAATTCTTGGAAGATGCTGAAATTACTCTAATAAGGAAGTTCGGTGTGTTAAACTAGATGCTTCTCTAACAGACTGTAATTAAACATAGTTGAAACCAAAAACATCGTTTTATAAGCTGAGTATAAACCCTGTGTATCAGAACAAATGAATTACAACAGATCAATATAATTTCATACTTTGGGGTCATAAGCTAAGACTGCAGAAAAGAGCTCTTAGACTGATCAATTTTGCAGCATCCAGAACTCGATCCAGACTCTCCTTTGTGGGAAACAAAATTATGCCACCTTTAAATTTAAGATATTACTGTTTAGCTGTTTTTTCAGCAATATTACTGGCAATTGTACCAACTTCCCTTTAGTTTTGTTCACGTTGACTGCACCTATAGCTTAGCCTTGCAAGGAAAATACTTCCAACTTCTAACAGTTTCCCATCGAAAAACCACCTATTTATACAATGCGTCATCTGCGAATTCATATGAGTTACATACTAGTTCATATGTTTCACAAAGTGTCTAGTATGAACCTGCATGGGCCGCATACAAGTTTATACGCGCCATAAAGGTTTCACTTGTGAATTCGTATGTGCCGCATACAAGTCCACACGTGGCACCAATCTGTCTTGTATGGACTTATATGTATGTAGCACACCTCAACTGACAGGCGACACCCAAGCGCACACATGAGCGCGGGTGTTTCTCGTATCGACTCACAGCTGCCTCGAACGAAATAGATAGTGGCTCGTCAGTCGCGCGTATTTCGCGAATCACACGGAAAAGACGCGTCGAACAAGTCGCTAACAAGCGACCGGTTAACGCGTAAGAAAAAAAGGAACAGGGTTTTTTTTTTTTGCAAAATTTTCTCCGTGTTCCTGTGTTTCTGACCTCTTTCTTGCTCCAGATAAGCTGTCTGGTTAGAGCACGCTTGTGGTTATCACGTCATTATGCTTAGATCACGCTTAGATGGAAGGTAAATATTATGACTTTCTCAGCTTTGTTGAGCAGTTGTATAGCAGTGAATGAGTACCTGGAGGCATAGCTCCACGTGTTGAAAAAATGTGCGAGCAAGCAAAGAATACGTGCGCTATGAGAGCGGAACCAAGGAAGAAGCCAGCGCTGTGAAAAATACCCAACTACTAAGATTTTTTATGCTTATCACACAGTGCACATCAAGTTTCACAATATCAGCGGCACATCTCGAAAGTCTGCAACAAGGCTGAACAAGAAGGCTCAGCAACGTATACACAGTTGGTGTTTCGGTCACATGAGGCATAAAAAAAACAGCAATATAACCGCTGATACTTCATTTGTAACCATTCCAGCTCTTGAAGCAGGCTGGATGAAGTGTTATAGCGAATCAAAACTGCGTTGCAACGTTTATACTGAAACTTTGTTTTGTGCCTTACTTGAACTAAAGAGCAACTACACGTCACAGCCATCGTTCGGTTGATGAAACCGGAATAGGATCTACAAGTAATTCATTTAAAAAATATTTAGTCGCCGTAAGCGAACAGCACACGTTGGTTGGTTGGTTTCTGAGAAAAGGAAACAGAGCAGTATTTGTCTCACATATCAGCGGACACCTGAACCGCGCCGTAATTAAAGGGGTAAAGGAGCGATGATGCATGTATTCGAATGTCTAACGAACAATTTTTAAAAACGAAACACACGACTAAAATTAGGACTCTGCAGCCCTTTACGTTATCCCAGCAGAACCGTTAACGGAGCGAATGACCGACCGACTAGTTTATTAACTGGCCATGCTGACCAATGACGATCCGCCATAGAACTGCCCTTGCCATGAGGAGAGAACTGGTTGCATCTCAGCACGAGTGCAGGGTACTTGAGTGAAATGTTAATAACTTGTATTGCAACCACTCTTCTCTTGACTTCTGTCATCAGTGTGTGGATCTCACGCAGAAACAGGTATAAGTGCTCTCTAAAAGGCTTGCCGCAAATATAACGAAGGTAAGGGCTCGTACAAATTCCGCAGGGTGATCCCATTCCGTGCCGTTCAGATTATACGCGTCCGCTATAGAAACCCTAGTCGGCTCTCTAGATACACGCTCCGGGCGTGGGCAGCGCTGGCTCCGGAACGACCGAACACGAACAATGGGTCCCTTGCGCAACGCACTTATCGGCGCCGACTCATCTCCAATAAATGTTAGGGGGTATACAATTACTGCGCAGCGGCGGCGCGACGGCCGTGCTTCGAATGACTCATGCGGCGCTTCGCTGAGCCCATCTGTGCGCACAAGGAGCCCGCAGGAGCCGTTATCGCGAGCCGTGTATCTTCCCACCCGTGACCGGAATACTGGTCGTTAATTTGGCGACTGTACACAAAAGACCGTTCCGCCCAGTTGTATCTTCGTTTAGGCATTTTTTTTACTCTTGGTTTAATTTCGCTCCGCGGCGTTGACGGCTCGTGGCCGAATCCACCTGCACACACGTTAGAGCTGCGGCAGGAAGAAGCCGCGGTCGATCTGATAAAGGCATTTTCGCTCGTTTGAAACCGCGGCCTAGGGGAGCCGCACTTCTGTGCGGGAACGAGTGGATTATATTGCCTCAGCCGGTCTTGGTGTGAGAATGCAAGGGAGGGAAGGAATCAGCTGGACCATGGTAAACCAGAAGCCGAAAAGTTAACGAGAACTGAACACGCCTAGCAATACCTGGCTTTAGAAGAAGGACCCCGCAAAGGATAAACGAGGTAACGGGAATGAATTCACGTAGAACGACAATAGAAGTACCTGAAAGACCGTAGTAAAAGTCCGCTCCATGTTCACAACAGTATGCACTGCCTGTTGAGACCGATTTCAGGGGCATGATGAACAGGCAACGAATTCTGCGTGTTGGGATCCACGCGTCAAACTGGCAGCCCTCGACGAATGTAAAGGCACAGTGGATGAGAAGACCCACACCAGCCCGAATTCACCATCTAAGCGTGAAGCGCGGGTAGTCGAAAGAATAATCTTGCGATGACAAGGCGTGAGCAATATTACGATAATTTCGCAGCCGATTAGGCGCTCTTTACGTCGAAAACTACTGAGATCACTTGCGCATTATGCAGCAACGCATCAGTTACAAGCATCATGCTTCAGGATAGATACCGAGCGGTAAATAAGTAACACGACAAGTATAGTTCACGACGCATTACGAGAACGTTACTGCGCCTAAAATGGCCGTACTTACATTCGAAAGAAATGGTTCTGAACATTCCACTGCACGCCAGTTTTTTCACAAACAAATCGCTTATATTGCCAATTAATATTAGTTAGGGGAAATCTAGTCGCTAGAATACGTTGGGCACCGCAACAAACCAGCAAAATCCGGTCACTTGTCAGCAATTAAAGGTGGCTTAAACATCGTCTCACACATTTTCTGACAAATTGCGATAGATGCCCATTGCCTCCGAAACCACGGGAAGCGCTGAATCTAGGCTGCCATGTTGACGGGCGCTCATTTTAGTGAGTTTACCGTTAGTCGGTCATGACTATGACCGTTTTCGTTAGACACCAAGGAATTAATATCAACTTGTACTCTGCAGGAATTATCCTCCTATGAAAGCGTGCAACATACAACAGAGCTAAAAGTGGAAGGATGATTGCGTCATGGTTACCTAGATTGGCGATGGCGTTATTTAACGAAGTGTGTAAGCATATGTGCGTTTGTTTACTTTTTGTTTTTACCGAAGATGCAGCAGGTGACACAAATATAGGTTTATCGTTTGTGGGGGTTTAACGTCCCAAAGCGCCTCAGGCTATGAGAGACGCCGTAGTGAAGGGCTCCGGAAATTTCGACCACCTGCGGTTCTTTAACGTGCACTGACATCGCACTGCACACGGGCCTCTAGAATTTTGCCTCCATCGAAATTCGACCGCCGCGGCCGGGATCGAGCCCGCGTCTTTCGGGCCAGCAGCCGAGCGCCATAACCACTCAGCCACCGCCGCGGCTGGTGACACAAATATAATAAGAGGAGACCCACAAGCAGCTCATGTAACTATAACCCTTACATGCGTCACAAAATAGCCATAAGGATATTCTTCACACGGCACGACTGAGGCTTCGCTGCTAACGCGTTCACTCGCTGTGGTGTGGCATGGTGTTATGTGCATGACGTTTAGACTGCCACTGAATGATCACAAGTAAATTAACTGACCTAATGCAATGACTAGAAGCGCCGTACGCTGCTGAAACGTGAATGCGTCTAACATCACGCCCACGAAAGGTCACAATCAATACATTAATCAATGTTAGTTGGGAACAGGAATTCATTTGGTCTACCCTACTAGTAGCGCGTTAAACGGGCCACGAAGTACAAGATGAAATGCTTCGAGTAGTATCGACAGCGGTACGGACACATCAGCAACGCGTGTACACTTTCCTGAGGGCCATGCGACGTATGGAATTTACCTCACCTTAGCTGACTGTCCATCGCTTGATTCCACGCCTTGACAGCCACACAATTTCATTTGTCTCGAACAACCGACGAGGCATCATTCGTCTGCGAAGCCGTTACACACCGGTTTACGGCTCAAAAACGGATTCGACTGCGTGCTTGGTCACGTAGCTTCGGTTGGCTATTCCGCACCCAGGCAAAAGCATTGCTGCACTTTCGAAGCCGTTACAGAGAGAGAGAAAAGAAGAAAGTAAAATACGCCATCCGAACAAATTCTAAGAACTGAGATTCCCTGCGTTTGTTTGCTTTCGAGACGGTTGACACTGCAAAATTATAGAGTTTTTACAAGGTCGGGACGTCCAATGGCAACGATGTCGCATTGTTGGGCCCTTTTCCCTCACGCCGGAGAGCCGAGAAGGAATGCCTTCCCAACGACCATTCGTGGAAGCAAGGCAGTTTTGCGGCCATCCAACACAAACTGCCCCCATGTCTTTGTCGCCGTCTTTGCCGATGGCACTTCTGATTAACTGGCGGGTAGCCCTAGATGGGGCTACTTTTGGCAGTCACACCACGAAGGAGCACGTCTGCACGCGTCCAAGTGGGAAAGCACCGTGCCTCTTTACGATCGCGGAAAAAGATAAAAATAAAGTAAAAAAGAGTAGTGCACGAAGAAATGGAATGAACGCACACACGGCAAGAGTGACATTCATTTTTGAACTTAACTTTTACGGAAGATAAGCAACAGTGCATCCCAGAACAGGAGGATTAATTGCTTCGTCATCGAAGTGTCCGCGAGCCCGCGAAAGGCGGAGTGAAGCGAAACAGCTCAAGAACGACGGCTTAAAGAGGCAGCGCAACAAGGCCGCTGTTATTGTCTGCCTTCGATTGAAGGTAACCATGAACGTCACGTTTCAAGAAAAGCTATACCGTAAGTACTTAACTAGTAAGGCATTCTTTCAGATTCTGTACTGATCTTCATGAAGCTTACCGCGTTGTGCTTATAGGTGATATAAATCTTCATCGCTCGGAGCAGCTATAGCTACATCTTTGTTAAGCTTTCTGAAGACTTTTGGTATAGCATCCCTCATAGTCATACGTTAACATAATCTGCCAGACGTAATATTATAGCCGTTTTTCTTTAAAAGACCGCGAAAAGGAAATATTTGCTGAGCCGATACAGAGATCATAACGAAGGTTTTACCTCATCCATCACGCAGCTACCTGTAAGCACTGCCACACGAATTGCCATCGTACTGCATCGCTGAACAGCTCGAACGCTCAGCGTATGCCCCGCGATGACTTTCTTACGATGAGCTTTCCTTTGGCGGCAAACTAAAAGCGCTGAATGCAGCGTTCAAAGGCGCGAAACAAAGGATGGGATGTCTATTTGATCTTCTATGCCATTCGCATTCACATACAGCGCTTCCGAAAACAAAATGGCCGTTGCATTGAAATCCAACAAACCAAGAGGTGATGCCGGTTATTGATAAAGAGACGAATGCCTGCACAATGATCGTCCCCGCAGTGACAAAAGAATAGAGAGGTTGATAGTTATTTATCTGCTACACCGAGAGAAGTTTCATGCATCCAAAGGTTTATATGCGACAGGTAGCCTAATCAAGGTGTGCAAGAAAGGCACTCTGTACAACGGAGCAGCGGAATGTCAATATTTAATTAAAGAGAGAAAAAATAACTTGGGACGCAGTGGTTCAATAGCAGACTTCGATTTCACTCTCTTACATGCAAGTAATAAACAAAAGATGATAAAAACAAACAAAATTAAAGTATGGATAAATACAGACACACAATAGTTAACCCAGCCACAAGGTCAGGAAGTAACAATGAGAAGTAATCAGTGACTGCACAGAAAAATACACAAGGTGTCTTTCTCCTGTCAGCTTCTTTGTGATCCGCTCGCGCATTGTGTGGGATTTCAGTATTGTTCCTTTCTCTCTGTGCGCAAAAACATTTAATCTTCAAACCCACACCTACCGATCTCACTGACTACGTGGCAGTTTGCTGCTGAGCACCAGCTAGCGGGTTCGACTTCTGGCTCCCGCAGCTAGGGACGTTTCGAATTAAGCAAAATGTGAAAAGCCATTCCGTTATGAGATGTTGTTTTCAAACGTGTTCATTCAGCTTTCTACAGAAGTATTATTTACATACGTGCGACTCTCAGTGCACGACTTCATGCCTTATATATACATGGATAGTTCGGTTGTGTACTCATAAATGCTACTAGTCTTGGCACACGCTGAGAAACAAACAAGTAAACAAGCAAACGAAACATATGGCCCACGCGAACAGAAAAGTTAGTTCACGTTAAGCGGAACCCTTCACTGTATGGCGTACCTCAAGGTTCAGGTGCAACCATGTTAGCTTGTACTGGCTCGGTCGATGATATTGGGCTGTTCAGAAGCTGTATAACAGGGGTTTACTACTGAAATAAGCAGCACGTCGATGCTAACTCGACTTGTGCCTGCACACCAAAATGTTCTTCCCCAGAACCCTTGAAATATGAGCTCTTTCAAAAGAAAAGATTACTAACTTTCCAGGGAAATATCTGTACCGGACGGGATGAGAGAGAGAGGGGGGATGCATGCAGCTTATGCTGTAGCTTTGTTCCGTTACAAAAATTTCTAGACTGTCCATAGACTTATGTTTATAAATTCTATAGACTCTCTGTAGGCAAACTCTAGAGAACAGTCTATAGGCATTGCAAATCCTATAGACAGTCTATAGACAATCTATACATTTATGGCGATATACCTTTAGTAGACTTCTGTCTTTAGACTCACCCATATCGTAGTCTATAAACTATGATCAGACAAAAATAAATATCTATAGGAAGGCAATAGAGTCTATCAGAAGTCTATAGACTGTCTATAGACCATTTTACAAGGGTTAGCATCAAAAATGTATTGCATGTACAGAAACACGACCTCCTTCGTTGGTATGACCGCCATAGAACCATCACTGCATCATGTGGTCAAATGCCTCTCTATTCTACTTTAGCAAAGATAAGTCACGCAAAGTTCGAGACTTCGCCAGATTTTGTTTTTTTATCGATGTAAAGAGGTTTTTTTCAGGTGTACTGAACAGTGCTGACTATTTATGTATGTGGCAATACGAACTGCGTTTATAGGCTGATGTCACAATCCTTGGTTCTTACTGATAGAGTATAAAATTTATAACGGAAAGATTTCATAATGATCTTAGGGACAGTGTAGGGTTATTTCGTCGACGTTTCTAGGAAGTTAGACATGATGCATCGTAGGTCTAATCTTTTTCGGCCACATCATCCCTCACACAGGATTATATCTACGACGTGATTTTATGATAATTTACGGTAAGAATTGAAAGGGTTATTTTCGGTTGAAGGTTAAGTTTTAGATGGAGATGTTAACTGGCGGTTAAAAATTAACCTACAACCACGTGAGTTTCTAACAGCTTACCTTATATTTGCTTAAGATCAGGCGAGGAAAACTTAAAGTCTAAAAGTTTTGAACACAGGTCAATGCAGTTCATTTAATTTCGTCAGCTCATAATAGTTCTCAGTAGGAATAGTTAGAGTTAGCTTAGTTCTAAGGCTGGGTTAGGTTTTAAATATATGCCTTCAGAATTAACGCTTAAAAATGAACACACAGCGGCGTGCGTTAATAACAGTTTACTGTCGGTATGGTTGGGTGATGTCCAATGCTAGTTTATGTTTTAATTCAGATGTTAAAACTAATATACTTTAAACAGACTAAAAAACTTCGGTGCTGGGAACTTTTGTCCGGGGTCATGAAGAAATGCGGTGACCTTTTTTGTGCGCCAGTTCAAATTTGGTCACCTTTTGTAGGGGATTATTTTTTTCCTTTGAATCACAAGCCTTTTCAGCTTTTGAATGTCTACACGAAACTTGTTTGTTTGTATGTTCACGGAATTTGAACGTCCCAAAGCGACTCAGGCTATAAGTGATGCCATAGTGCAGGGCTCCGGATAATTTCGACCACCTGGGGTTCTTTAAAGTGCACTGGCATCGCACAGTACACGGGCCTCTAGAATTTCGCCTCAGTCGAAATGAGACCACCGCAGCCGGGATCGAACCTGCGTCTTTCGGGCCAGCAGCCGAACGCCATAACCACTGACCCATAGCTGCAGCTACAGGAAACATGAGTGGTACGAGAAGGAAGCCCTCAAACGCATTCAGTACATTTTTGTTTGTTTGTTTCAGTCGTGCATAATTCTTTTCTGCATGTGCTGTTTTGTTCCAAAATGAAGTAGCCTAACCAGCATTATTATTGAGTTTATTCTTCTCTGATATAGCTTAAATATTTCCTTGAAAAGCTCCGACGTGCGCAGTGTCTATATATACATTGAGCATACCGGACTCATACTACCAGTCTGTGTCTAAAGTTGTGTTTGCGTTTTACGCTTTAAGAAACTGACTAAATATGTAACACTGCTTCAAGGGAAATTAAATTAGACTTCGGTCATGGCTGTATGTTGCGAATCGAGCAAAGTAAAACTTCAACACAAGTTCCAGTTATGCTCACATTTAAGATATATTGATGCAATTCTCCTATTGTTACTTGGTAATTCTCATCTGGTGTTTAGATCAGCTGCTTTTGTAGTCAGTCGGCTTTTTCCTGCGTTGCGCGAACCTGCAGATGTGACGTAGTTAAATCTTGGATGATCAATGCAGGCAATTGACGCCAATGCCTCTAACTAAGCGACACCAAAAATAATCACGCAGATGGCTTTGCCCGTACTCTGTTGCAGGCGTGATTTGCCCTTCAATTGTTACAGCAGCGCTGTAATAATACTTCACAGAATTATGCCTGCGCACAATGTATGTCCTGCGTGTAACGAGCCTATTAGCCCGGATGAACTGTCTCTGTCGTGTGGTGAATGTAGCCACTTTTTCCATGTTGGAGCATGTGCCGGAATATCGGAAAAACAGTATAAAAAGAAATCTGAATCCGCCAAACAAAAGTGGACCTGCTCTATCTGCAAAGATGATGGAAAAAATGCCGAAAGCACAGAAGGGAGACTGACAGCTGAAGAACTTACTGATATCAGGTCTATTCAGGCTGTTATAAGCCAAAAGTTGGACGAGTTGTTGCCGCTCAAAGAAACTGTGCCAAGCATCGAACGGTCGGTGCAGCTCATGTCGGACAAGTACGACGAAATGTTGACGCGACTAGCTGCACAGGAAAAAGAATCGAAAGAAATACGGAAAAGGCTAGAACACCTTGAACAGGACACTCGCGCTTGTGACGATGCAACTAGAAGACTTGAGGCAGATTTAACGACTTAGAGTGGAGATACCGGAAGCTTAAATTTAGAAATTCACGGTGTTGGTGTTTCTGAGAATGAAAATTTGCTTCTAAAAGTAAACTCTGTTGCCAGTTTGATTGAGGTTCCTGCACTTGCTGAAACAGACGTCGCCGCTATTCACCGCCTCCCATGCAAACCTGGAAAATACCAGGTATAATCGTTCGGTATATCAGGCAATCTATCAGAGATCAATGGCTGAATAACCGATCTAACTAAAAGAACAGAAATCTAACCTGTTCATCCAAGAAAACATGACCAGTCAAAGCCGCAACTGCTTCGAGAGGCTAAGGATTGGGCCAAACAAAACGAGTGCAAGTACGTGTGGCACAGGAACGGAAAAATCGTGCTGCGCAAAGCCGACGGTGACTCTGTGGTAGTAGTGCGTCACAGGTCAGACCTTCCAACCTAAGCCTGCTGACTATAGACCGTGTCAAGATTAATTTTTGTTAAAAATGGCTAGTCACAGTCATATTCTTCCGCATGAGTTAAACATCTTTGTCTCAAGTCACCATGCTGTTTCACTGAAATGCCTTCACCTAAACGTTCGCTCGCTGTACAGCAAAGAAACCGACATAAATGACTTCATCACTGGTTTTAATTTTTTGTTTGATGCAGTCATGCTTAGTGAAACTTGGTGCAGGGATGACCGCGAGCTGCCCAATTTTCCGTCCTACCGGTCGTACAGTGTGAATCGAACAAATCGTCGGGGCGGTGGTGTAATGCTGTTGTTAAGAGAGCATGTGAACTGCGAGTTGCTTTCCGACTTTTGTATCTGCTGTGATGATTTTGAAATTATAACAGCTTGCGTGAATGACTATACGTTTTCTGTTTGCTACAGACCACCACATGGAAACCTTTCTAGCTTCTTTTCTTTTTATGAGCAACTGCTGTCATTTTACTTCAGAAACTGGTAATTACTTGGTGTCTGCCGGGGATTTCAATATTGATATGTTGACCATCTCTGCACCGCAAAAGGCCATGCTAACCATTTTATACCCCTGTCACACGGCCAGTTTCAATCACCCTCGAGTCGAGGGTCTTCGAGATTCTCAATCGCCATCGAACTCGCCGCTGCTACACGGCAAATCTCAATGGCCATTGAAATGGTTCTCGTGTCTTACGCCACGGATGTGTGGCGCCACAATCGCTACTTTGGATTTTGCAAAAATAACAAAAATAGTTGATAAATGTATACTAAATGCTGAAATACAGGCATACGCGAAAGTCGTTAAAAACCCTTTTAGTTGCACGTACGCGACGTACATATGCATACACTGCTGTAGCCACTTTAATACAAGACGAGCCAAAACCAAGCCAGTCCAACTGCGTCGGAGCGCTGCTTCGTCAGGCTTAAGACCGGGGAAATCGCCATGATATCTGAAAAACAAGAGCTATTTTTCTCTTGAAACTTTATGCGAGAGTAAGAATGGGCAAATCGAAGGCGAATACAACAGCTTAGAACACGATATTGCTTTGAGGGATTAGCGACGAAGCTGTTATCGCTGTGAAGCGGGCGGGCAGGGTGCCGCCATGTTGTCAACGTTAAGTACGCAAGCAACGCAAAGACTGCAACGCAAAATGAATGCGCTAATGCGCTTAAAACCAGTCTAATATAATTTTAAAATAATTTTACAGGCTGCTTACATTAAATTTTATGCGAATAATGTTTGTTCATGTTTTTTCACCGTGAATGTGTCGTGTACGAAAGTGCGCTTGGCGCCGCTCGGAGCAACGCTAGCAAACCTTGGGCAGCGCTCGAAGGCCCTCGAAATCTTGATGGAGTTCTGCGCTACTCCGTTGACTCGATAGGCTATTGACTCGATCGCCATTGAAACTGCCCGTGTGGCAGCGCTCGATCGCCTTTGAGTCGATAGACTATCGGTTCGAGGGCCCTCGAAATGCCCGTGTGACAGGGGTATTATTAACCTCAAACGGATATGAAAATGTCATCCGTGCGCCAACTAGGATCACAACCGAAAGCGAAACACTGCTTGATCTGTTTATTACAAATGCCGATTCTACAAACGCTGCTAGCGGTGTAATATCATACGACCTAAGTGACCACCTTCCAATATTTTTTCTGTTAAGAAAACATAGTCTTATATCAAACAAAAAGCATCAGTACGTTTCCCTCCAGATTACACAGACTGGTTTAGATAGTTTCAGAGCTGAGTTACAGTGTTGCGACATGAAGGAAATTCTGGAAACAGATAACGTAGACATCGCGTACAGCAAGCTTATTGATGAGATCTCTCGAATATATAAGCGCCATTTCCCAGAACAGAAGTTTAGACTGGGTAAAAAGATAAGAAAGCCATGGATAACTCCCGAATTGTTAAAACAAATAAATTGTAAAAATGCACTCTACCGCAAGTTTATTAAGACCAAGGATCCATGCGTATTAAAGGAATATAAATCATTTAGAACCAAACTGAACAGAAAACTAAAAGTGCATAGGAAATTCTATTTTCATGCCGAATTTGACAGCTGCTCGAATAAACCTGATATTTTATGGCAGAAGTTAAATACCCTCTTGAATCGTCGCAGGTCATCTCCGCGTGTAGAAAAGCTACTTCTTGGTGGCAAAGAAATATCGGGAATTGCTCTAGCAAATACGTTTAACGATTATTTTGTGGGCTACTCCAATAGTTGTGCATCGACTGATATTTCGACATTACTGCCTGATAGAAATCAATTTTCACTTTTTTTTTCGCCCTTTTACGGAACTTGAGGTACAGTCAGTTTTCCTTTCACTCAAAAATAGCTCAAGTTGCGACGTAGAAGGCATGCAGGTCCGGCCAATCAAATATGTGCTCGATATTCTTTCTCCATATCTCACTTGTATCTTTAATATGTCTTTGGCGAGCGCTATCTTTCCGAGGAGGATGCAGATTGCAAGAGTTTCGGTCCTGTTTAAGAAAGGTGACGTAAACGATATCAAAAATTACAGGCCTATTTCCATTTTACCGGTGCTTTCCAAGGGATTAGAGAAGCTAATACATATGCAAATGTCTAATTTTTTTGATAAGCATAATCTTATTTCCTCTGCCCAGTTTGGATTTAGAAAACGCCGATCGACGGAATTAGCACTACTTGAGCAAAAAGAATTTATTCTGTCGCAGTTGGACAACAAGAATTTTGTGCTCGGCCTTTACATAGATTTCACTAAAGCATTTGATTGCATCCATCATTCCATATTACTTGAAAAGCTTGAGACTTACGGCGTTCGAGGACACAGTCAAAATCTCATAAAATCGTACCTAGATCATCGCCATCAATATGTACAAATAGAGAACTGCCGTTCAGATTTGAAACAAATCAACAGAGGTATTCCTCAAGGCAGTATTCTTGGCCCGTTCCTTTTTATAGTCTATATAAATGACTTTGTTCATATCTACAGAGATGCAAAATACATTTTATACGCTGATGACGCTAGTATATTTTTTTCATCACCTGAACCTAGTAGCCTCCAGAATAAAGCCAACTCTGCTCTAAGATCCCTTCATAAATGGTCCGCAGCAAACAGTCTACAAATTAATACAAAAAAGACAAAAGCCGTAATTTTCAGACCGAAATCGAAGCAAATAAACAGCAGTCTAATCACCCTTCTTTACGAGAACGAAAAAATCGAAATAGATAGTAGTGTTAAAATACTTGGCGTTATCTTCACACAAAATATGCTTTGTCAGGGAATATCTGTGTCAGGGAAGCTATCTCGTGTTGTTGGTATGACGGCGCGACACAGAGCTATATTACCTTTCAATATAAAGCTTCTTATTTACAATACTCCCTTTTTTTCTTCTTTGTATTATTGTGTATTGGTATGGGGTACCACGACACGTACAAATCTTGAAAGAATACATATACTTCAAAAAAAAATTGTTCGAGCACTTTTTAATGTACCGTATCATTCCCATACTTCACAGCTATTTTCGAAAGCAAACATAATACGCGCGTTTAATCTTTATAACTATAAGTTAAGTTTGGCTTTCAAACGGGAGGTGAAAGAAAATCTCAAGTTTTTTCATGAATTATCAGATCTCGATAAAAACACACATTCCTACACCACCCGTTACACAGAACCGTGGAAAGTGGTCACTGCGCGGGTAAATTATTCCAGGCAAAAAGTGTCATACACACTGCCAACCCTTTTAAATTCATTTCACAAATCAGGTATAGATTTGCATACGATTTCTGTACGAACCCTACGCCAACATTTCATTAACAATCCTTGCTTACAATAACAACTAAAAGTGTTATCTTGCCTTTTGTTATGTTTACCTGTTGTGACTATCAAGTGTGCGTGCATTAATTTTGAATATTGTGCTTTCTGCGAGTTTTTTTTTTGTTGTTGTTGTTGTCCTATCGCTGCCTGCTTTGTAGGGAGGCTGCGGGCTTCAGTCAAGTCGCTTGTTGTCAAGCGGCTTTTATCCGCAGTCTCCCCCATCACTGATGGAAATAAACAAGTTATTATTATAACATCATGAAATACTTCACTAGTCATCTAGAGTGCTAGAAATAAAGAAGGCGTCATTAGAGGCGCTTTTCACGTGAGAAACATGTCTGTCTAAAACTGGACAGAAAGCTGCGAACGTGATCTGTAGACTAAGCGCACATTCTGGCGGCAGCAAATATGTGCATTAAAATGCTCATATTGTCTCTCGCCTGTAAACACAACTTTTTTGGTGAGTGTTTCAGCCAATGTGATATAATGGGCGAAGAACAGCTGAAGCTTATGCATTTCGAATCCTTTTTCTGCACGCCTCGTAGAACCATGTCATGCCAGGCGTTCGAAATGAAAGCGGAGTATTGCTTTTCTTAGAATGTATCCGAGTTTTAAGGAACCGTACGAGTGGCTCCTGAGAGTGTTTTTGGTTTCCTTCTTTCACATGGATCAGCACATTTACATAAAGTGTTCTTCTGACAAAAATGAATTAGAAGAAGTATTGCTAAGGCTGTAAAGCAGTTTTTAGTCACGATGTGGACATACGAGGACCCGCCAGAAATTGCGTATTTAATCATATGGATGGGTCATATTTTTTCATTTGCCATTTACTAGTTTCTTTTAAAAATTCAAGAAATTTGAAAATTTTTCTCCTGACCATACAGTATGTCGTGACTGAAAGGAATCACGTACAAGATCTTTTTATCAGTTTTATTTTATTTCATTATGCGACCCCTGCGCCTAATGTGCCTAATGAATGACATTCTGCCTGGGTATTGCTTTTCGTATAATCCTCAGCACAGAAAATTTAAACTAAGCCATAAACATTCTATAAATTCCAGCTCCTTCCGTAGAAGTGCGTTGGGAATAATAGTGCTCCAGTCAGCGAAGCGAACACTGTATGCACTGGAGAAAAAAAAAGAAAATTTAGCTGCCTACTTATACCGACTAGTAAGTAATCGAACAAAACTTACCCTAACACAATTGCGGCAGGTTAACGTGAACCATGAAGAGTCTAAAATTTAGTACACCTAATGCGGCTCGTATGGAGTGGAGTGATTTCATAGTGCCACACAAAACGCAAAACCTTCTGGTGCTTAGTACGCGAACGAATAAAGGCAAGCGTTTAGAACTCTGCCTTTCTCTCTCTCCGCCTCGAGAGAATAACAATGCATTTT
This sequence comes from Amblyomma americanum, assembly GCF_052857255.1. Lineage (NCBI taxonomy): Eukaryota > Metazoa > Arthropoda > Arachnida > Ixodida > Ixodidae > Amblyomma > Amblyomma americanum. The sequence continues at coordinate 89,415,259 of NC_135502.1, read as the reverse complement.
TCATTGCGTTGTATGAATCCTTTTCATTCCAAGACAGGCGATTTAACATTGCGCTTGATTATTCACAGCGATCGCATCAATTTGAATAATCATTTCTAACTTTATCTTTAAATAATCACTTTAGCTTTCTTTTTGTTACCCTTAACTGTCTCTAGCTTCACTTTTCTACAGTGCTAGAGCTTCGCAAGTATAATACAGTACGTGTGTCACTGGTTTTATCCTCCAATTTTATTTTCTATGTTCATGTTACGCTTGTTTTTCCTCGAGTAGCGGACAACAATTAAGCTCCATTCACTCCCACTCTCCAAGCTAATTGCACGTCATTCGGTAACCTGAACAAAGAATTGGATCGCTTTTACCTGTTCGTTTTCTGACACGCTAACATAGAGCACGGGCCACTCGCCTGCTATGCAGCGCGTATTGTTTCAGCGGTAACAAGGCTGCCATGAAAGTGGCGGCTACGAGAGCGATGCTCGGGAACAAGGGAAACAGAGTCATCCGGCGGAAGTCTGGTCTGTTGGCATGCGGTGTCCAAGGCCGTGATCAAACCCTCCGCAAGTTCAGCCTATTTGTTCAACTTAGCCTCGTACACGAAGAAGGAGGTCGATGCTAGCAAAGAAGACAAATACTAAGCCGTCTAGAAAGTCGAGCGCGAGTGAGAACGCCTGCAGCGAACCTTGGCTTCGGCCGGCTTTACGCAGCTGCGGCGCTCACTACAGGGATTGCCTCTCGTGCTTTCTATTCCCCTAGGCATACAAACACACACAAAACTGCGAAGCTTATATAGAGGTAGACTGCATAGAGGATGCCGCACTGTAGCTGCCACGGCGCACCTGCCAAACAGCGCGGGCTCGTTTGAATGAGCCATTCAGCTCTCAGAATGGCCGGCTACGTGTGTACACTCACCACGGCGTTATGCCGTCTGGGCAGATACTCCCCACTACCACCTTCACCCCCTCCCTCGCCCGGTATCTCCTCCAGGGCTTTCTTTCAATGTATTCCCATTTCCTTCTACGTTACTTGTTTGTTTCACCAAGCGTGACGGCAATGCAAACGTTAGGAACTGAGTCGTTTGAAGACGCCGCCTTTTAGTGGCTGTGCGAGGCGCGGCGCTCGCTTTTTCCAGATGCAAGATGATGCGGGACGATAACGAAAAAAATTAGAAATGTAGCGACCGCTGATGACACAGGGAAAGAAAAGCGTTAGAGTACGTACCTTTTTTGTTATTATTAATATTTTCTTTTTCATTTTTCTCGAGCCGATGTCTCCTTCCCGTGTGACAGCTGGAACCACATAGCTATAGGAATGCAGCTGTTGCAGAAAGGCTCTATGAAGTCTGCACAAGGGTTCGGCAAAATTGCCCGCTGTCTGCAACTTACTCCGCGCGGGGACTTGAGAAATGTGCTATCGACTCACTGGAAAGGTAGCGCGCCTATAGGTGCAGCCTACACGAAGCATGTTGGCGGACGAGGGAAGCTTAGTGCACCACCACTAAGTGTGTACAAGCGTAAAGGCTCCCAGAGCTATGTAGATTTGTGAGCGCGATATGCAAAAGACATGAGTGTTAAGCATAAAGTAGTGGAAACTACACACTCCGCAGCGGAGAGCAGGTACGCCTCGCCTACGCCCAAGACAACACTTAGTCACCTGCACACATGGTGTCCCGCAGGCACAAGCAGGGCGTACATGGCTTTCCGAAGCGCATACGGTAAGCAGGCCTCCGACCACGAAGTTTTCTTCAAATTTATTATTCTTGGTTCATCACGAACCAGCTACACCGACTGCCGCTTATCGTTATAGGTAGAAGGTTAGAAATTGACATTATACCGTGCCCAGCTGGGCACTCAAAAGCTAGCGCCATCTCTTGACCGCCAGTAGCGAGCACCATTTAACTAAATGAGGATTTTTTAAGCGAGTAAATTTTAGAAAAGCAGAGTCCCGAGAGATTCTGCGGGTGATTGTGATGGGTGATTCTTGCACCTCGCTGCAAAATCATCCCCACAAAATGCTTCCGGCGCTCGCACCAACTATTTCCGACTGCCATAGATAATGTATGGGATGCGCCGAACATCCGGGATTCCCGCGGTGATTTTGAGCATTCAGTGCCACGCGGCACATGGTGACAGCCGTGCGAACTAGAAGCTTTTGTCTAGAATTCCTGGGCTTGCAAAGTGAAGTTCACGACAGAGAGAACGAAGACATCGCATATCAGTGACAAAAATGAATTTAATGTTAGTGCCTATAATGCTCTTGGTCTTAGTTAGCGTTTGACATTTCTAATTTAAAGATCTGTAGCGTGATGTTCAACAAGACACAGGTATTGTGAAGAAATATTACTGCGGCGTCACTTGAGTGTTGATTCTGCAATCAGCTCAAGCTGCGTCAAACTCAATGTGTGCTGTGAGCATTGCAGCTTCTCGAAGCGAGAATTATCAACATTGATGCTTATTAGAAGCTTGAAGAGTGGCATGCACATTAGATGAAAAAAAAAAGAACCCCGAGGAAGGCATCTTGAAGTTGTAGGTCGTATTTTAAGACATTCTTAAAATGTAGACCGAAGTAAAGCACAAGCTGCGAAAAAGACTGAAGGTTTATATCCGGTCAGTATTTCTTGAGTGTGTGTATATCGCACAGCCCGGCTGCATCACTGATTTTTAGGAATAGGAAGAAATCCCTTTTTTCTTTCTGCGACTTGCTACTGCTCAGTATGCAGGACAAAGTAACAGTGGGCAGATCCTAAGACGCGAGAGAGAAACAAATGAGTTTACATCTATGTGACCGTCTGCTGCCGTAAGAAAGCAGCATGTTTTCAGGTGACTAGTTGACCTCTATTTGTTCCGCTGCCCTAATGTTCGACATAATACAGTCAGAATTATAGTCGTACTAGTAAGAGACTTTATTTGGTAAAAGTGTAGTAGTGGTAGTAGGAGCAGACGAAAGCAAAATTCTGCTAAATGTGTCAAGTGTTATCTTATACGAAGTTTAAAATTGATTCCATGATTCTGGCACTTCTTGGCTAGCTGCATAAAGAGATTTTATAACACAACTGAGTTTGAAGGACTTAAAATCTTGAGGCGATGGTTGAGCAACGCAAGAAATATAACTAAATGCGGTGCAAAATGATAGGCACGACGTTTAAATTCTAAAGCGAACGAACCGAATCGTTTTTTCCCAGGCTTAACTCAAGACTACTTAAGATGATTGAAATTATTCGCTTGTTCCATGACATATTTGGCCTCTGGACCAAGAGTCAAAGTCGAACGACTGTCCTGACGATAAGGCGCTTGATATATGCAAACATTTGAGAAGTTCGAATTCTCTGGTCATAATCTCAGAATTTCATGAGCTTCAGAAATTGAATATGTCTGCATACTTTCGTTTCTGAAGTTCATGAAATTTTACGCCACACATAAGCATATAAGAATATTCAAGATAAGAGTTCTGTTTGCACAGAATGCAGTCTGCGTGTTTCTCCGTGCGATACAAAGAAAAATGATGCGTGATTCTGTATCCTTTGTGAAGTTTGCGCTTTATTGCTTCGAGATAAACAACAAACTAGCTCGAGACGTGTCATTCAAGTGATTCAAAAACTGAGATAGTTTTTGTCAGGAAGGCGAGTGGAGTAAAGGGGGCACTATTAATAATTAAAGTAATATATTTACTCGTCTAATGCGAGCAGCAACTTCAATATTTATGAAGGCTGCAGAATTCTTGGAGGATTTATTTTCTTTTGTGCATTTATATGTCGCCCGAGCTCTAATACTGGGCTAAGGTGTTCGTGTTATTATTTTTTATTATATTTTCCTGTATACCACTTCGGTATTTCGGAAAATAATCTTTCAAGTCGCCCGTTATTGATGACCTTTTTATTGTCCTGTTTCACCACCTAGCATTATAACCTCTGAAGCCTTGGTGCTTATGTTCTCGAAGACTACAATAATCTACTGGTAATGGTAATGATGGTAATGACATGACAAAGGGAGAACGCAGGAAAGTTAGTTACCTCTCAATGGGGCAAATGGGATAAAAGCAAAGGTTTGAAATCACAGACGCTGTCAAAACGCTTCGATTCTTTATCAAGAGTGTAAACTAAGTAATTAAGGAAGCGCAAACGTTATCACTTTCCTATTCCCCAAGAGAGCAAGTTCATAGATGCATGCAGTTCGGTGCCTATCAGCTTGTCAAATAATTGAATAGTTCTTCGACGCTGTTTTCAGGTTACTCAATTTTTCCGTTCATCCGCACCAACATAAACGAGAAACATAAACGTGCAGCGGACTTGGAACAAGCTATGTAGTTTACAAGCGCTTAAAATATATGTCCTATCGCATCGGAAGCTGCTATAGTGCTTCTATACACATGTTATTCGGAGTTTACCGAAAAATAAGCTTTGTCTCGCAGTCAGCGGTGGATGAGACGAGACCTCCATCACCGGTGGAATATGCTTCTGAGCTACCCAGTGAAAAACTTGTTTTTTTTTTATCCACGCTGCAAGGAAGGCATAACTCCGCTGCACCTAACAATCACAGAGATCAAACTTTGGTGAAACATTGCGCCATTTCTTTGGCGCATTAGGAGCGTTATTTTTTTCGAGCACATTGCGGCAAGGTAGCGCAATGCAGTAAAATAAAGAAGCATTCGCTTATGTTGCCTGCTTTCTGCCTGTCATCAGTTGTCCTTTATCCTGTTGTGTCCCCATGCGAATGCGTATAAAACACTCAGCAAGCAGAAACAAAATTACGCCAGCTAAAGTGCCAAGCTCTTGACAATAAAAATGCTTTTGCTACTACTCCTACAATGTGGACATTAAACTCATGCCTCTACGTTAGTGGCATCGACTGCATTTTATATAGAGTTGGTGCTATGCTAATGGCACAGAGAGCAATCATTTTAGAACTGAGACATGTGATCGACCACGCAACACCTCGGTAACAATATGCAGTACACACGAACCCTACATGCTATCCATGTACATAAAACTACCCAGCTACTTATGATGGCGAAGTTACGGTGCTATTTCGGCCTACGTCACTGCAGCGCGCCATCTGTAGCCACCTCTACTAATGAGCGAAAAAAAACAAACACACGAACTGGTAGCCTTCTGGCGCTAACCGCGATGTACAGACTACAGAGCAGAATCTATACACACCTCTGCGCCACTACAATTAACTTGAGTAGCATGTTGTTTGATACAGTCAAAAGACACGCAATTTATATTCAACGCAAGAACAGCGAGGAATAAAACCTTTACTAAAATGGTCTACAGACAGACTATCGACTTCTTATAGACTCTATTTCCTTCCTATAGATATTTCTTTTTGTCTATCCATAGCCTACAGACAAAAGTCTATACTAAAAGTGTATGGCCATAAATATATAGATTGTCTATAGACTGTCTATGGGTTTTGTATTGCCTATAGAGTGTTCTCTAGAGTTTGTTTGTGGCGAGTCTATAGAGTTTACAGAGAGAGGTTTATGGACAGTCTACTGACTGCCCAAAGAAATTTTTGCAAGGGAACGGCGACAGTGACGACTGCCACTATTTCAATTCCTTCAGAAGGCAGCCAGTAAGGTGCGGGTCGGAATATATGCGACGAAGAATGAGCATTAACGAAAAATGTATGAATTAAGCTATACCTAAACCAGATTTCTAAGCATAATAACAACAAAAAAGAAAAATCCAAGAATTTATAACGTCTGCAGTAATTTTTTTAATTTGTAGCGCATGTGATATTATGAATGAAAGCAAATAAAAGTGCGCACCCAATACGACGACCGTATTTCCCGCGTTCACGATATTTTTTGTGTGCAATGAATGCCAGTACATCAGAAAACCTTTACTCCTTAAATATTATTTTTCTCGCAGGACAATTCGGAGACAGAACGTTTCATGTCAGCCGTTACTGCTACCCGGGAGAACATGGAGCTCACACAACAGGTGAAAAAATTTTACTGTGACAATCAGTTAACAGGTAACCATGAAAACTTCTTTTTTTTTTTTTACAACCGATAGAACCAGAAACATGAAGACGTCTTCAATGAAAGGAACGAGACCTGTTCAGCACAAGGGGCTTTCCTGGTAGCACGACGATTTTCCGAAACTTGAACCTTTGGAACGGAATTATGAGGTTATAATTCAGCGGGAGCACTGTCTTTCTAAAGGTGCATCCCCACTCTAACCACCAATACAAAAGGTTACCGAGCGGAAGCATTTGTAAATTATGGCGTCGCTGTCCAAATCTGCACTCCTGAAGTAATATAAAGGACAATTTGACGGGCAGCATGAAATATGATACTCGTATCTCTCACAACAGGAAGCGAGTGATGTCGGGTCTGTTGCAAATATATATCTAAGAAATAATGTCATTGATTTCAGAGTTGCTAAATGTGAGCGTTATTTTAACCCAATAGACAGTCTGCAGATTTCTGATAGTCTCTATTGACTTCCTATAGATATTTATTTTTGTCTATTCATAGTCTATAGACTGTCTATAGACAAGAGCCTACTAAAAGTGTATGGCCATAAATCTATGGATTGTATATAGACTGTCTATAGGATTTGTATTGCCTATACACCGTTCTCTAGGGTTCGTCTATAGAGAGTTTATAGACTTAATAGACAGCAGTCTGTTGACAGTCTATAGACTGTGTGAAGAAGTTTTTGTAAGGAAAGGCAACATCACTGTTCTGTTCAATGTTTTTTTTTTTTAAATATCTCTTCGTTGGCGATTTATTCACCACTCACACCATTGCACTACATAATATCCATCCCACTCCATGCACTGCATGCTTGAAGAACAAGTATTTTTTTTTAGCTGAGCTCTTAGCAAGAATCTAGAATTCGTGCAAGTCGGCAGCCTTCTTTGAAAATTAACTATTCTTCGCTGATTTCACTCTAGGTGAAGAAATTATTCAATTTCGGATGTTTAGATGGAGAAGTAACACTGTTATAAGTTATCAGTTAATGCTTATTGCTACACTATAATTCCACTTATGGCCGTGAAGCTGGTCGGTTATTATGCCTCTCATTCACATGGCAACTTCATCGGTGGTTATTCTGTTAAATAATTCTAAAGGGCAAATCAAACGATAATAAGATAGAAATATTAACCTACATAAAAACCGAAAGTTCCGTTTGTTTCGAAAACTTTCACCCCTTTTGCATCCACTTACATTAGCACATTGAGTGAGTGAATAAGCCTTTATTAGGCGCAGGAGAATGATGTACAACGAAAATGCGTTTTCCTGTGGGAAGTCGCCGCGGTGGCTCGGCGGTTATGGCGCTCGGCTGCTGGCCCGAAAGACGCGGGTTCAATCCCGGCCGCGGCAGTCGGATTTCGACGGAAAACAAATTCTAGAGGTCCGTGTATTGTGCGATGTCAGTGCACGATAAAGAACCCCAGGTGGTCGAAGTTTCTGGAGCCCTTCACTGCGGCGTCTCTCATAGCCTGATTCGCTTTGGGACGTTAAACCCCCATAAGCCGTAAACCATCTTCCTATGTGATTTCACCTGTCAACCTTCACAGTAAGGCACACAAACAAGTTTGCTTTAACTTGAATAGCCAGAACTATTCGCAAATATTACCGCGGTTTCTCATTTGTTTATAAGCCGGCAATTCATAGACAACACTCACACGAAGAAAGAATGGAATATAGCGAAAGCTCCAGAATTGTTGGCGCCTATGGGTTCCTATATAATGGAAGCATGCATGATAACATTTAATTACTATGGCGGTGTGCCAGACAGAGGAGTAGGCAGAAGGGTTCTGTACAGCGACTCGCACCTTTTATTCTGAAGTCAGGATAGACAGAAGTGCAGTTATACTGAGCAAATATAGTCTCACTGAAGTGCATTTCATTAGCATAGTGTCTCATAAAAATGAAAATTTACGTGAATACTTCTTAGTTTTCTCTTTCCTCTGCATCACGAGTCAAAGCCATGGGAATACACTCAGTTATTAAAAGATTATAGACACTAAGTTTTTGGTTGGGCATTTTCTTTTTCATGATGCATCAGGGTTGAAAGCTTCCCCTTTTTAATAAATTTATTTATTATTTAACGCATGAATAAATCTGATATTCACCTACGACTGCTAAATAGCTTATAACTAAATTTTTTCTCACATTTTATTTCAGTTTCAACAGCCGACCGATAAATGTGACGCCAGGGTTCAGTACAGGCCCCGTAAGCCATGGAAAAAAACTACTACATAATTGCTTCGTTGTTTTAATTCATTACAACGCTAAAGCCATCCTTCCTAGCAAGAGCCGGAATGACAACGAATGAAGGAGAATTAAACTGCAGTTTTTTTCTTTACTTACACGGCCCACACTCACCTTCGACGTCCGACCCGCAGATCGGCAGTTGAAACCAACCAGTGCGGAATAACTCAGCATATGAAGTGCTCACTTCATTGACAATGAGAAATTAACCGACCGCTTAAAATTACACTGGTCAAAGTGTCGTGCCTAACACGTGTGCGAAGCGATAATATGCAATGCCAATGTGCATGGAACGGGTACTGCCCTTACAAAAATTTCTTTAGACAGTGTACAGACTGTCCATAAACTTTTGTCTATAAAGTCTATAGGCTCTTTATGGGCAAATCCTAGAGAATAGCCAATACAAATCCTACAGACAGTCTATAGACAATCTATATACTTGTGGCCATACACTTTTAGTACAATTTTGTCTATAAACAGTATATAGACTGAATAGACGAAAAGCAATACCTATAGGAAAGCAACTGAGTCTTCAAGCAGTCTATAGACTGTCTATAGACCATTTTTTAATAGGTGGGCTCTCCTTGTACTGCCGCTGACCTTCATGTTGATTGCTGCCTGCCCTTTTCCCTGACCAGAACTTGTTTAATCTACCCACGACAATTCCTTGATTTCTATATGTGGACAAACTTCGCCTAAAACATTTCAGGTTTCCCGCCATCGAAGCACAGGAAAACAAAGACTGCTATTTTGTTTTCAGCCGTTCACACGCGCAAATATTTTCGACACGCAACGTCCATGATAGCCGCTTTATTTAGCCCGATCAACTGAAATATTATGAACTAGAGATGCCAATTTTTTTACGCCGACAACTAACTGAGTGTGCTAGTTGAGTAAGATGATCTTCCCCTTAATTAATCAGTTGCCTTATAAAGCATGGATTGCTCAAATGCGTGAAATTAGCCATGCGAAATTAGCCAGTGACACGGAAATTGACTTTTGACTTCACGTTAGCGTACTTGGGGCTATATTGGTCGCCCTTCATAGTCGTAAAATTCGTATATTTTTTTATAAGTTGAAATCTCAAGATTTAACACGATTTGAGGCACAAAAATAACATATTGTCGTACATCACGTGAATATGACCCCAGGACGATGAGAAATCCAGTCATGAATTAACTAGCAGTGCACTCATCGCGGGAGATAAGATCCGGCCACTCCGGCGGCGAGTCAAATTTAAGAGACTGGAGGCCACCTATGCATGCTTAGCCCTCATTGTAAGGGAAAGGAAGCAAATAGACTTATAAATGTACTGTGTCAAAATCATCACAAAAGAGTGTAGGTTTGCAAATTCTTGCCCATAACCGACTGAACGGTGGTTTCCTGCCCCACAGCAACAGCAGTTCAACGATAGATTCAACATATAAGAAACCTGAAATCGATTCGACAGTGAGCTCCTTATTGATGTGCTCAATAAGCCCCCCCCCCCCCCCCCCCCCCCCCCGAGTGCTGAGCCCCCGGGGTAAATGTTTGGTCGATATTTTATCAATGGGAAAGGTACTGCGGTATCCTGCTTGCAGTGCAAGAATGATCACACTAGCGCCTGTTTTTCACAAGGCACACTTTCCTCTGCTTCTCCCCACAGCCCCAGCCACTTCCTGGCCAACTCCGGTACCGGCCAAGGACAGCGGTCGGAGCAGCGAGCCCAGATGAGAGCCACCTCCCTCCACCGACAGTAAATCAAGAGCTCCTCATCGAGGCCTCTCGGAAGTGGTTCACGCAGCCGACAGCCTGCGGGAACGGACACCGCGAGCAAGCCAGGAAGGAGGCGTATAGAGCTAAGGCCGGCAACGAGTGGCCAGCAGGAGCAGGGAACGGGTTGCACGGACCGTACAAGACACTCCTACACCAGCACACCCTACACGCCGGGACCAGGAGGCGCATCATCAACCCAGTGCGTGGTACCGTAGCTCTGCGGAACTGGCAGCGGGACAAGCCCGCGAAAGAGCGAGGACCCCCTTTCGCATGCCATTCAAGCGTTTCCGTGCCACACAGGTGAAGAGGCATAGTCGGCAAAGGGGGCGATAAAACAGTCGCGTGTACACACGTTCGGTGATGGGAAGGTGGGGGGGGGGGGGGAGGCTACAAGGGCAGGGAAGGGAGGAAGGTTGGAGAAAGATGCCCGTTTAAAAGCTGCTGCCACTCGTTGATTTACGAGGGAAGTCAGAGCCCGTTCCGCGCCGCTCTCAGCGCGCCGTCATCCGCGGAGAGCCGGATGTGCAGCAGCGCGCCTCTGCGGCCGATGCCGCCGCCGCGACCGACGCCGCTGCACTGGCGCGCTGCTGCTGCTCCCGCTGCTGTTGTTGCTGCTGTTGCTGCCGCTGCCTGTTGCTGCAGGCACAGCCACGCCGGCCATATGCTTCGCTGGCTGCCCAGAATGCGCCCCGGAGTAGGCGACCGGTTCGCGTGTTCTCGCGCTGACTGCGAGGCCCGGACTGCGTTCGTGACGCCGATAGCGCGCCAAGCGGGAAGCGACGCGAAGCGAGCGCACGTCAAGGGATAACTGGACCATTAAGGCTTTGCCACCATTTTTTTTTTCTTAAAGGGAGCGGCGGATTAGACTAGCGATGAAGGTATTAAAGAGCTATCAAATCTCTGAAATCTTCATTGGCAAAATGCCGAATGAGCATATTTAGTTACACCCTATTTTGTGTTCGATGCATTGTATCAATCGTCGTCCAGCATATTCTTGACGAGAAAGGCCAGGAGCAGCGAGCGGACGAGTTGATGGATGTGAGGGAGAGGAGGAGCCTTTGATCCATGCTCAGGGGTTTCTCTGGTGTGACGACCGCGCATATTGGATGATACTGACGCAGCTTTCGCAATACAGTATTACGGACAGAACACTTATGAAAGACTTCAGCAACTCTGGTTGTCTGAGAATCGTCGCACAATGTGAATCGGACAACATGTATCAAATACAGCGGCAAGATAAAGCGTTTAGCACAAGTAGTCATAGCCCTGAGCCCATGACCGAATGTCAATTGAGCATAGCCTACAGTGTTGTAGGGCTAAGAGAGCCTCATTTATAGCCTGTTATGAGCTGCACAACTATCAATGACGAAAGCCATGTATGTAGAAGATCGTTGCCCAAAAATATAAAGACCATGACTTTTTCTAAAACTGTCCATGACTTTTTATAAAACTGTTTAACGCTTGAAGCGTTTCATATACTTGATTCTATAATACCACTTGCAAAAAAGACAGCTGCAGTAATTCGGTACATTAAGTATGCAAAGTCTTTGTTTGCATGCAGTAAGATCAAGTTCCTTCTAAGCTTCTTTTGTGTTTACAAAGAAGCTTTAAGAACAGGCACTGAGCACATATATGAACCACTGCGTTGACACACCGATAACGTGCGTCGATGCAGTCGGCCTAAATTAAGGAATTCTATTAGCATTTGTGACGAACAAAATCGTCTCACTTAACGTAATTTTTTTTAAATAATGGCCCACATTGAGTTTAAATACTTGTGTCTCATCGGAGCCCCTACACACGTGCTATGACACTCATACCTCATCAACGTTAAGAGAGTGAAGTCCGCTGCACGATAAAGTCCTATCCCATTTCGCCCCCATTTTGCGATGTCCAGCGGTAGGCACGGCCTCACTACAGCTACAATTCAACACACATACCCCCCTGCTACGTCAATTGTCCCACCACGCCACTGATCAGGTGCTAGGGAACAACTTGTGACAGAGCAATACCCTCACTGGTCCAAATATCAAAACAATTAACACGCTGCTCGCTTCAAGATTCACCAACTGGCCCGAGGGACGCGGAAAAAGACAAAATGTGTGCGCACGAACGAAATATATGAGCGGTTAGCGTGCCTTACTGGGCGCATCTCAAAATATAAACGCACCGCCACTTCGTATTATGGAGGAGCCGTATAGTTCAAGAAAGGGGGGGGGGGGGGTAGAAAATGGGAGATATTGACGCGGCAGTTCCACGCAGGCACGATATATATTCACGAGTAACAAACTCCAAAGAGCCTCCCGACTCCCATCCATACCGCCAGCGATAATATCCGACTCTATCGCTTCGCGCGCACCCACAATCTCCAGGCGAAAGGCGGAAGCAAATCACCGTCTCTATAGACATATACATACGGGCAAGACGCTCGTATCGTGAAACCCGCGCTCGTGACAGCTCAACTATTTCCAAACAGCCCGCTCGTGCGCCCAACCCTTCACTGCCGCCGCAGGCACGGCGGGGACCTCGACACACAAGAGTCAAAGCCCATCGCGCAACGATAATAATAATAATAATAACGGTCCCGTGAAATACATATAAGGCTCACTCGCACTGCCGCCGCCGCCGCCGGTGCTCGGGGCAGATCCCGCGCACCGCATATGCATGCAGCCGTCGCTTATTTATGGCGGGAGCATGCATGTCGGTAGAATCCGCGTCGCCGAAAAAAAAGAAAGAAATAAAGTAAAGAAATCCCAAAGCAGCGAAACAGGCCAGCGGCAGTCGCGGCGGCGAAGAAAGAGAACAGCCAGCACAAAAGCGACCCCAGCACCGCCGCCGCCTCACGAAGAAAAACGAGAGACAAAGAATGAAAGATGAAGAGAAAGAGAAAAAAAAGAGAAAGTAACTAACAATAACGAAAAAAGGAAAGGGGTAGAAGTAGTGGCGGAGGTAGTGGTAGTAGTTTCGCCGCGGCTAATGGTAAAACACTGGGACGACGCAGCCGCAGACTGGGCGAGTGGAAAATTTTGGAGCCCGTATACGCCGCGCATACCTAATAAGAGGCATATATAATAACTGCCGCGATGGCGAGCGCGGCCGCACGCGCCGCCAGCCTGGCTAGGCCTGCTTGCTTGCCGCTCGGAAGCTGTCAGCCGGCCCCGTGCGCTGCCTGCCTTGCACCGCGCTGCCTGCCGCCTCTTGCGAAGGCAGTGCGCATACATATATATACCGGCGCGCGCACGCGGGCGCCGGGATTACAATCCGCCTTCATAAAATATAAGCGACCTCCGCATCGCACCGTCGTCAGCGCATTATAGTGTATATGGTGGGAGGGTTGGGAAAGGAGGCGGGGAGGGGGGTGTTGGCTGCGTAGTGCATGTACTATAATATAGTACGCCGCGGCTCCCTTCGTCCTAACGTCGGAAGTCGAATGCACGGCGGCACCAGCGGAGGCGCTTCCCTTTGAACGAGCCAGAGACGATGCTCGCCAAGATAGCGGGTGGTTGGGAAGGGGAACATTTGGAGGCGCTATGGCTACTGAGGCGCACGATCGAAATAAATTCTACAAAAGAAACTTACTACCCTCCGCCTTACATTCTTCCTCCCCCTCTCCACAACACACACCTCGGGATAAGGTTGTTGCTTACGCCACTTCAACTAAAGGTGATGCGCTCCGCACAGCACCGAAGGAAGCGACTCGGGTGCTTCTTTCGTGGAGAGCATCAGAGGCGGCGGCAGTAGCCGCAGACGGTCAGCGTTTTCGAAAGCGGCGAATTCGAGACACGTATATGTGGGTGCACGGGAAAGAGAGAGAGTGAGAATACGGCGAGGTTTGTTGATCATTTGGCGCGATAGGAATCGGGCGCCCGCGGACGGCAGAACAGGTGAGGCGGTGGGAGCGAAGAAGAGGCACCAGGCGTACCTGAAATGCGCGCGCATAGCATGCATGCGACGTCTTTATTCTTTTTTTTTTGTTTCTGCAGTGCCGACGGCTCCCTTTATAGCTATTCGAGCAAAGTGGGATAAACAAGCATTTCCTCGCGTCGCGGCGAAGTCAATTACAAATCAGAAAGGGGGATGCCTCAACGCCTGATGAAGGTGTGAACGGTACTCTAACCTCGGCCTTGTGGAAGACAAAATTGGCACGCTATGTGGAACGATAAATTTCTCTGGCCACGGTAGTCCGGAGAATAGCTGATAAGGAGAGACATGTCGACCAAAACAAAACCAATGCAAAGCAGCCGTGAGTTTGAATAAGACGTCTATCTCTCACCTGTCGAATTCTAGCAGCCTACTCGTTCCTCTAATATGATGGTCTTCAGGCATGACATGACTTAAAAACAGAGACTCAGTGGGGCACAATTACACGGGGACGGCAGATCGGGTTGTGCCTGCATGGACGGGACGCAATGGCCCCTAGCAGTGAGCAGTACAAACGCCTATATAACGACAACTGGGAAAAGGTAGGCATCGCAGCTGGGGAAGGATGAGTTACTTCAACCCTGGGCCACCTACTGCAGCAGTAAACAGCCCGTGTGTTAACTCGCGTCGCGTCTGCACATTCGGGGAGGTCGAACAGTGGGGTATACTCCAAGTGACTTCCAATATATAAGAAGATAACCATTGGCCCTTGCTTGATCATACAGACCATGCTGCTCTGAAATATAGCGTAAAAAGAAACAAACCCAAAAATAATTTAAAAGTTTCTGTTCTATTTGTGCAAGAAGCTGGGGACTGAACTTTTCCTGACCAGCTCAGGACTAATAGATAAAGACAGCTAAGAAGGTGTATGTTTCGCGAATGAGGTATTTTCGGTTTTGTAGGCAGCGCGTGGGAGCAGAGACACTGTCCGAAGCTGCTGCCTGGCTGTTTTTCATCATGAATGCAAATAAGATACTACAGCGATAAAACAAATTCGAACCCGACAATTAAAAAAACAGTGCACACTGCGCCAAAACAATCAGAGGGGCGGGGCATGCAGTTTCACTTGATTAGTCTTCAAAAAGACTTCAGCGTTTGAGGGAAAAAAAAAAACAGTGTGTATTCGATCATGTACACACGAGATTCAGGTGGAGCGGTTGAAATGAAATTAAAAAAATAACATGATTATGTCTGATGGAAGTCAGGTGACTTTTGACCAGATTTCTTACAATACAGTTCCGCGCCTGAAAAAGCACTGCAGCGCGTGTAGATAGCATGCGCTGTAGTCCCGAAGTGTCTGCAGGAATCAAACAGTGAAAATATTGGAACATTCGCAAACACAAACAGCACGAGCGGCACGGGACATCCCGGGAACTGCGCCCGCTGGATAGCGTTCACAAAGAATAAAATGGAAACGGAAACACACAAGCATTCTCGCGCAAAAGTCAGAGCCACTCGAAACCTCTACTCCGTTTACTAGACGGAACAGGAGACAGCCTCGGCAAATGAGCACCCTCTAGTGAGCCGAGATCACATCATCGATTGAGTTAGCACCTCCGCTTTTTTAAGTCAAGATTTGAGACAAGCTGGATCAAGTACAGAATTGTTACTAATATTTCAGATATCTTTAGCTGAACAGTCAAGTCACACCAGAGATTCCCCTGCACAACAAATACTGAAGAAGGTCGCTTCTTCAAATCCCTCGCGGCCATAAATATCGCTCATCACAATTTTTGTATATGACGTGCGTAAAGCTATATAGAGTCCAAACAACCGACCTTGTCGATGGAACTGCTGGAAAGAAGTGTTCATTTGGCCAAAATGACGGCTTCGAAAGCATTAGGACTACTCGCCAATCTTAAAGGCGGCCATAAACGACACTTTCCCTTTCCGCAAGAAGGTATCTTCCAAGGACGCCCAGCACCCATCTCGCGAAAGACGAACAAAGCACTACGGTACGAAGGCGAGGGTGAAGACGACCCAAAGGCTCGCTTTTAGAAGTCGGCGCCTCGGGGCGCCATTCCGAACCAGAAATCCTTCTCTTGGACCGAGGAATGCCCCCGCGCGCATATTCACAAGCGGGCATACGAACTGCTAGCACTTTGGAAGATACCGTGCGAGGCGTCTGGAGGAAAGCCCCACGATAAAAGCGAAACTTAGCTCCCTGTTTCCGAACCGGAGAAGGGATATAAATATAAAGCAGGCAGAGCGACCGAAAAGAAAGAGCCAGGAGTACGAAGAGAAGGAGCGAATGCATAGAAAATAAAATACAAATGCATGCAGAGCTGGTTCTTTCCTTTTTCTGGAATCGAAGAGGTGGCAGCGACATCTTTCATGTCAAGGCTCATTGTTGAGGGTGTCGGTGACAGTGATGTACAGAGCACGATCGCTGGCACTGGGGCGGAGAAGGCGACGAACAGGTCACACACCCTTCGCGACTGCTGCCAACATTGGGGGAGGCGTCCGTGTTTTGGGGAAGAGCCCACGAAAAGTCGCGAACGATGATGCTTGATGGCTGTGCCCGGAATACGGTTGCACACGCTTAGATGTTCATTCAGCGGCACGAACCAGCGCACTAACTTCGGGATCGTCAGTAGCGTCGTGTTCATCACTTTCGGATTACCCTTTGCGGCGCATTGATTTAGTCGAACGTAAGTCATCCCATATCCATATATGTTTTCGCGCTTTGAAAACAGTTCTTGTGTACCGGTCGGGCGCGCGGTAGTTTATAGGCGGCGGTGGGGTCGAACGTCGGTTGATGGGATTTATACGAACCAGTTATTATTACGAGTGATTCGCGAACTGCAGAGTAGGTGACACGCGGGCCACATGCGTTGCCGATATGCCACGCGTCGAAGATAAACTTTCCTCTGCGAAATTAATTTCGTGAAATCAGTGAGTCGAGCTTTCAAAACAATAAGCAAATGCAAAGAGCAAGACAGTGAAAAAGTACCATTGCTTGATATGTTCATGATATGGACGTGGTTGCGCTAAATATCCTCATAACCCTGCTGTTAATACATTCATTGGTGGCCAATGAATTAAGAAGCGCATGCTATACGCATAGTTTCCAGACTCTAGGCAGATGACCACCTGATCAATAGACGCTAGAAAATGGCCCTTGGAATCAAAAAGAAATGCTTACAATACGCTTTCATTGACACCCATTTTCCCTGAGCAAACGGAAATGCTTGCGGATCAGCTGCATGCACTAAACCCGCAAGTAAAATAGGAGATGTTATGTCCACATGTGTTTCAAGTTTGGTATTGCTAAACGTAACGACCTTATTAGCACACTTTCGACTGATATTGTTTCTTTAATGGAGAGAGCCTTCTTTCAATGGACTTATTTCTTTTCCAATGTCATAAATATCATTTTGTCTATGATAATCGATGAGAGATTGCAGCCTAAATTTGCGTGAGCTGACTCAAATTTTGTGCGAAAGCTGTCCACAAATGCCTATACATGTGGCGTAGAAGAAATATTTTAGCTTTTATCAATTTTATTCAAGCGAAAATGTTCACTAATGGTGATTTCACTGAACTGTTGGAGTTCGGCGTTGGTAAGCTTTTTCCTTCTCCTATTGTTTTGAACAAGAATCATTGCTTTCTTTTTAACTGGGCACGTGTGTTGTAGGGGGATAACAGTGCCGAATATCCCCGATACATATCTGTATCGCAGCTGTGTTTATGCGGAAATGCCTCAGTTATGAACGCATTGAAAAGTGTGCATTGAACGCTTTGTATTATACGTGTTATATGTTGTGTCATGTGTATGTGCTTGTGTGTTACATGTGGAGAAAGCGTTTGTCACCACTCCTGGGAAAGAATGCATGGTGAAATCTGCACAGTGTGTGCGCGTACATTTTTTTTATGTCCTTATTGCAGCAGCGTTCTACCTTTTCTTTCCTGCTTTTGTGGCCTTTCTAGACTAATAAGAGACGGGGCGACCAATGCAGGCGCTGCGTCTATTTCTCCAAAGTGTACAGTTTATTAACTGCACTCCATTTCACGGTTATGAACAATAAGAGATGTTGTGGTTGATATGTGAAGCAAAAGTTACCAGTAATTATAGACGAATAGTTAAGCAGTCATGCCGAATATGATTAGTGGCCTATAATGAAGATGTAGACTGCACTTCGCTACCTTGAAACCAAAGTAAAGCAGCCACAAGCTTGTCGATCGAGGAGAGCGAAAGAAGATATAAGCCGACAAAGAAGAAACAGTGCCAGGCGAAAATATGAGCAAGAAAAATTTCTTAAACGTGTCGTTAAGGGCTGTCGTCTCGTCGGTCCGGATCACAAAGTGGACCGGAACACACAGAATGGGTCATTTCGTGCCATGTTTCAAATTGAACGATTTGAATAGGCGCGCAAAGGACAGAGTTAACGCAGTGATGCCGAAGTTTGAGGTCATTCTCAATTACTTTTCGCATTATGCACATGACCTAGACATTCTCACGAGACTATCCCCCACCCCTGCCGCAAGAATTCGCAATTTAGTTGGTTGCCAGAGCTTGTCAAAAGCTAGTACAGAAAGCCACAACGAGAAAAATAAGTAAAAATACAAGACGTTTTCTTCAAAGAAGGCTCTAACCTGGTGTGCTTATCGAGTAAATAAAAGATGTACTGTCATTTTAACAACCCTGTAGTTACAAGTGAAGCTCTGTAAGAGTTAGCTAATAAACTAAACACATGCTAAAACTAATTCAAGGTGCATAAACAATGGATACACTAAGAGCAAGGTTGTCAAATTGGCATTATTTCACGATCGGAATTGATAAGAACTGCGCAGTTTTGTCACGTGAACTAAACGCCAGATTTACAAAACTTCAGTTTGCAAGTTCCACAAAAGTAACGTACATCAGGGCGAATTCCTATGTATTGATAACGCAATGTTCATTGTTGTGAGTGAAATTAAAGAGACAATTAGGAAAGAAACACTGGCACATGTGTCGTTCGGACATAGCGGCATACTATTAGTATACCTGACTGGTATAAACCGTTAATACGACATAGCGAACAATTGTGCATAAAAGCATTTTTCAACGAGGAAGAGTTTACGAACGCAATTTTTGGATACTGTAAAATTTCGCTATAGAAATCAATATATCTGCAGATCTGCCGACGGCAGGACTGCATTTTTTTGCTACTGACCTTTTTTGCTATCGTCAAAAACGTTGCCCATTGGTTTTCTATGGCAGTCTTATCTGCTTGGTGCGAGCGATGCCAAAAATTTATAAGAAAGATTTTGGCACGTATCGGAAGACTGGACCATTACCTTCAATGTTTCCATAACAGTTGCTTAAAATACTCCAATACTCAAAATTTTTGTCGAAGAACGTTGGACATGTAGGCTACAACTCTTCCCGCGTGCTAATGATATCGACGTTTCGCCCATGCAAATGCTCTCAACAGAAGACAGACGGCTGTATCTGGACATCCCGCCGCGTGATCTAAGCTGAAATATGCAACAATGCATTCGGTGTTTTGTGGTGAATGAGCACTCTTAAATTTGGGGGGGGGGGGGGGGGGGGGGGAGGGGGGGGGGGGATGTCCGAGAGCACTTCAGGTGTACTAACTTTTAACGTGTTCTATTTTTGCCCTGAAAGAACATGTAAACATTACATAAAGATTCAATTAAATGTTTTTCGCAACAAAAGCAATCATTTGTGAGTTCTCTGCCTTTTTTGTCATGCATTTATGCATCAGTGCAGCTGCACTGAAGCTGTAGGAGTACACTACTTTGTATACTTCAATTTCCGAAACGCATAACTTTGTGCGGCGTTGGTTATGAAAAACGATCGGATATCAGGGTTTTAACGCTTGAAAACAAGGCGTACTGATATTTTTGACGTACTTGAAGGCATTCAAACTTTCGGTCATCCAGATCCGTAAGGATAGTTCTATGCAGCTAAATCTCTCGCATCAGGTTACTCACAGAGTCAAGACAAGAGCTATAACTTTGTAAGCACTGTTGCGCAACTAAGGCACTGTCATTTCATTGCCTTATTAGAACCAAGCTTTTCGAGTGGCCTGTTTTAATGGTTGAGTATCCCGCTTCATTTCTATCTACTAAACGTTCCTCTCTCTATGTGCGGCGTACCCAGGTGGTTCTTGTCGTTAGAACGACTTTATTCCCACTTACTTGCGCAGGTTATCTTATCGTTTAAACGAAACAGTGATACGCCAACACATTTCGGTGTTATATCCGCTTCTGTTTGTGAGTAGCATTGAGCAAGGCTTGGGCAATATGCTGTACGCATTACATCTCAAATTGTATTCCTGGGTGGAATTTCTCGAAAACAATTTAATCGTTCTATCTTCAAAGCACCTTTCTAAGAACTAGAGGTTCACTGCAAGCGAATCCCCTTCTATTTGGTGAAGTCTCGCAGAACCCTATTCACTGAATACTACATATTCTTACGTGCCTCCAAAGATATAGGAGCAAATTAATTCCGATCAAACCAGCAGTTAGATCATTGTGAGCAGTGTGGTTAAATATTAGTAAACAATAATGCATAGGAACAACAGACGCCGACAGGTCCCATGCCAAAACAAGTTATTTTACTCTTATGTTTCGCGCGTAGTCCTAGGTATGATACGCCATGTAACCAACACTGACTGTCTGGTTCAAATATCGAGGCCAATATCAGTATAGATCAAATTGTCTGTGTGTACACTTAGACATCTTTACTGCTAGCGAGCTTGTCTTGTCAAACGTAACAGAACTTTAAAGTGTCAGTGCGGATGTCGAAATGTATAGCAGCTCAAAAAAAATTAAAAGCGCGCGCTGGACGAAAGCTTACCGATCTTGAGCTGACTTGAACAAAAGCCGGACATACGACATAGGTCATGACAGTTTATGGGTTTAGGTTCGGTTAAGGGTAGGTTATGTTCCAACGAGATGCGCTAACAATTAACCGTTCAGAATAAAAAAAAATGCGAACGTTCAGGCAGTTGACTGTAGGTTCGGTTAAGGTTAGGTTCCATTAGATTAGGTTTATAGATGGGTTAGATTTTAAATAGAGGCGTCCGCAACTAAAGGTTCCGTCCAGAGACTACAAGGCTCTGATGGCGTGAGCGTTTGTAAGGCGGCGTAGCAAAAAAAAAAAGAAAAGAAAAACATGTAGCTAAAAAAAAGGCAGAGTATGTGAACATGAATAGTTTACCATTGCTTTAGTAGCAATCCAAACAAGCCTTGCTTTCCTTTCTAAAGTACAGCTTTTTGTAGCACTCAAAGTACCAAAGGATCGAAACGCAAGGTTTGGGACTTATTTGCGGCACTATTTTAGCGTGGCATGTCTATACATCCTTCGCCAAGAGCTTGTGAAACTATACGCGTTAACACAACTAGCATGTTGACCACACGCTTCCGCCAAAGTAAGTGCATCCACTGTGGATACTACAACGACCATTAAATCTTATTGCCCGCCAACTTTATGCCCACTTCCGCTGAGAGCACAGCGAGCTCTCTTTCTTACTCAACTCGAGGGTCTCGTCAGTTCACATCCATGCCACGGCCACTCATCGCCGCCATACTGCTGGAGAGAAAACACAAATAGAGGAGGGTAGAACGCTCCTCGAGCACTACCAGGAATCCAGTGAAGGATATATGGAGGCACGCAGTTCATCTGTCGGGTTCCTCTCCTGAAGCCACGCTTGAAGCAGCAGCAGCAACGGCTGTTGAGGGGGGGGGGGGGGGGGGGGGGAAGAGGGGGGGGGGGCAGCCCGACCCCGAGGAAGACCTTCATGTCACAGGCGCGCCACATGGCATACTTTCAGCGGAAACGGCTGCTGCTCCCAGCCACCATTTGAGAACGTTCCGCCGTTAGTTCGTTCGCCCACGCTCCCTCATCCGTATATATATCTGCACATACATGCTGGCCATTTTCAGAGAAGACATTTGTAAAAGCTGCTCCACGGGAAAGATGCCCAAATGTTTTCCCTGCGTACGCGCAAACGAAACACGCCGAAATGTTTTGCAGGGCCGGCCGGCCGACGCGCGCAGCAGGCACCACACATTCGCATAGGAGGATGGCCATTCGAGTGCGGGCAACGTAAATCTTTAAACACGCGAAACGACCCGACGGCCAAGCAGCGAATGGGTCGTTTCTTTTTCGGGAAGAAAGACAAAGTGCGACAGCGCATAAGGCTCGCGCGCATGCACCTCCGCTAGGAGTCGCTGCACACGCACGAACGAGGCCGGCGGAAGCAGGCAGTAAAATAGGAACTCTTGGCAAGGAGGTGGTGCCTGTTTGCCATCTGTCGAAATATTGAATCTCCTTCTTCCCGCCCCGGTGCGTCGTATGTAGGAAATACAAAGTGCCGGGCCAATGGTGCTCGCCGAACGAGCTCGAGGGTAAACCGACTGTCTCTGGTCAACGCTTCCCGCTGCGCAAAAGAGGCCATCCGGTGACCACCGGCAGCTGTATGCATTGCGAAGCGGGATAATAAACGAGCTCAGGGAAATAAAGAATAAAGTATAACTGTGTAGTTGGCGTTGGTATTCTAGAGGTCAGAACATCCTCCGCCCTTCGTTTGGATAATCGTGACGGATTAAGACAGTGCAGGAAGACGGATAACACAGAACACCTGCAAACAGAATTATCTTGAAGAGAAATTGTGTACATCGAGGAAATAAAACAATAATAGGGGTAAAAACCAATTTGATTTATTAAGTAAGCTCAGCGCTGAACGACTTATATTTTGCGAGCTCAAAATTTCATGAATGCGGCTGAAGCCGCCGTTCGGTATCATATTGCACCCTTTAACTTTCGCGAAGTAGAGGTGGCAAGGATCTCAGTGGCCCCATTAGATACAGTTTCACTCTGGTGAACGCTGCGCTTACAGGACTGATTGATATTCAAACACAAACAAGCTACAGTGGACCTAATTTTGACTTAAGATCAAACATGATGAAGCTTATCGGCGAGGCATTACTCACTGAAGTGTACAGTAAAATCCAAGGTTGCCAAGACGCTGTGGATAGGGGATAGACTATGCCAAGAGTTGTGGAATGAGTGTCTTTTAGCGAGCGTGAAATAAACCTGGGAGCTTTTATTCGCATAAAATACAAATTGGACACATGAACAATGTGCTCCCTTTAAAACATTTTTTTTTCGGTGAGAGGCGAATTACATGTCGACATTTTGTTCAAATTATTCGTGGTAACAATTTTTCGCGAATTGTACGTGATTTGCCAGAAGCTCGGAAATTAGGTCTTCGCGAAAACTAACTCGTTTAACGTACGCGACATGTTCCATCCGCAGATTTCTCGTTAACATGGGAGAGTTAACATTCAAAACTAGGTACAAGAGCGACGTTTTAATTTAAATATATTTCCTGTTTGTACACGCCGGTGTTAAATTTACTAATAATACTGCCACCCACCTGGTGAATGCTGTCAAAATACACACCAATTTCAACGGTAACGATGCAACAGATATTGCAGAAAAGTTCCATCTGCTATGCTGCACACTGTTATACGAAAGGTGGTTTTCTCTCAAAAGGTTCCGGCGATCATTTTGCGTAAAGGAGATTTTGAAATGGACGCACGCTGCAGGCGGGCACACATAATGCAACCAGAGCTTCGGTCCTTCGGACGCCAAGAACAGAAGGTGCTGTCCACGAGCACGGAGCATGCATATAGTGTATAATAAAAAAAAGAAACAAACGCACACAGGTAAATTCGTGAGTTCTCCTTGAAATTGGTCTCATATCCCATCTCATTGTTGTCCATTATGCCCGAGCGTGCCTATGGTTAAATAAAATTTTGCACCTGGCTAAGGTGGCGCTTAAGCTATTTAAATCAGCATTTCATATCTGCCACATATCCTGTATGCCGTATTTAGCATGTAAGAACACAATACCGGAGAAGGCACTCCAATAATAAGTACGCAAACATATAAAAAAAGAGGCTTGCGCGGTATCCTACGAAACCAACAGATCAATGTTGTTCAACGCATTCCCTTCACAAGCAGATTATCGTGGTGAATTCTACAGTCATGTCGCCACTGAACTTTCACCGAGTACCAATTATAACACGGCTTGCATCGCTAATGATGTCAGATTCAGTTATAATAAGTAAAGCTGCAAACGTACCTAGTAGGTTTTTATGTTTTAACTTCATTAGTGCGCTTCTCATGGGTACGAACACCGGACGCACCGTATGGGTGGTTTTTGCGTCCGGTGTCATTCGTACCCATCACTAGCGCACTAATAAAATTAAATAGTTATAATAGTTATAGACCCTGATTCCTCAAAGTAAAGTGCATGCCTAAAACTGAAATAGCTTTCAAATTGTGGATTAGGGCTGATGACTAACATCTTCCAGCACAGCTATTAAATATGAAGTTCTGAAAGAACAACTTTCGATAGAGCCTCGTCACAGCAGACGTAACCGCGCGTTACAGGAATCGTGAGTGTAGTTTTCATATGACTAAAAATGTCCCCGGTATATTTAGCCTATATTCTTTATTTATTGACTTATCTTCGCGAATTGTGTGTGTGGGGGGGGGGAGGGGGGGTGCAGGAGGGGAAATGCGTATTTTGGCTTTTATTTAACAAAAATAGCGTCCGTGATCTTCGAGACCTGATTGAAGCATCACTTGTACTTACACATGAACGTTGGAGTGCATACATAGCTTGATTGCTACTGCGCTTATCTCAATCGGTGCCCTCTGAGTATATAACTCAACCCTCTCTTTTGTAGCGAAAGCTACATTGGCCACGAACTCGCAGTTTCGCCATGCTCGCAGTTCCACCGCACCACGTGACCAACCACGTGACGAACCATGTGACCAGACACGGCGCCACCTGCATAGCTCCTTAGCTTTCGCTACGTATATCCTGGCATAGCCGAGCTAAGCCACTGCAAATTTTTTGATCCTACATTTAAGCAGGCTCGTCTTCCCTGTCTATGCTTTCAAACCAAACCAAGAAATTTTCTCACACTCGATAGCCATGCAGCATACTGTCTTTAATGCAAAAGAACGCGCTCCTTATAAACATTCCGGAACTGATCGGACTGGACCATCCAAACGAAATCTTGACGCAAACCAGTTATGCCGTAAAGTGTGTACTGCCGATTTGCAACGAAAGCATTCAGGCTTCGGCCAACGGGCGAACTTTCTCCACTCTCGATGATCGCAGCGTGTATGCAGTATCGGGCGAGTCCCACATTCACACGTCTCGTACTGCCCATGAGGCCTTAGATCCACCCATCAATCGACGTAACTTGGACTGTTGTTATAATTAATTTTTTTTTCACCTCGGCATAAACATAATCTTTATGAACCGAGACAGGCATGGCGGTGTGTAACGACCACAAGGCGCTTGCACGTTATTCACATTCACTGATATCGTAAACAATAATGTGGTATATACACTTTAAGGGGACACCCTATAAATATCCTCACAAAGTGAAATATTACTTCGGTGTTGTGAAGCTAACCATCTCCGATAATTGTATGTGTTTGACTTTGAGATGTGGTGCATTTTTCACTTGTGTAATCAAACCTGAGCCTATGTCAGTATACGGGTCAAAGGAAGCGGTCAGCGTTCAGATAAGATGAAAATTTTCGAGCTTTTCTCCAGGATTCCCGAAAGGTATACCTCCGCTGCTATCCCGAGGAGCGAAGTTGCTTGATTCTTGTAAAGAACGCGAAACCTTTTGAAGAAAAACGTTGAGTCACAAGATCAGTGCTGTTGTTGGCATACGTAAGTTGAAAATTTCCGCGCAACATCTCTTAAAATAAATAATAATTTCGCTTCCGGGTCATTGCCTTGAATGAATGCAGGGCACGGCTTTCATCACACTTTGGTCGTGGCAAAAACGACCGTGATGAAATCATGGCACGAAACTCGAGAGAGAATCGAATTACATTTTTCTGTAACTATCACCTTGCCGCCATTTAGGTAACTAAGGGCTGTAAAATATAACGCGAGTTTAAATGTGAAATGCATGCAAATACCCCTTTTTTTGCGAAATTGGAATGTTGAACGCTTGCTGATGAGTTTGATTTCGAAGTAAAACGTTATTTACAATAGTGCTGTGTTGGTATTATTCGTGAGTTGTGTAATGATGTTATGCGATGTTATTTCTTTTATTAAGATTGCACCGAAGTAATATTTACAACAGAGTTGTTTCGTGGCCTCCATATTGTTTACCAGCAATGTAATGCGGTGTTATTTATCTCGTCACGCGACTGAGTGTAAAGTCATTATGTGATATGATGAGACGGATGAGTGATAAGTGTTGTGTAATTATGTGATTTTACATGCTGCATGCCGTAATCAGTGGTGCCTACTTTCTTTGTGCTGTGATTCAGTAAATCTATCCCATTTAATTTTGTTCTTTGATGCGTGAACTGATGCAGTACCTATTGAATTTTGTTCTTTGGTATGCGGGTTGCTCTTGTTTATTGCTGTAACGAGGCCAAGGTATCAGGCAAGTGAACAGAATCTTCATTTTTCCTTACCTCGCGCGCACGCCTTGTAATTGCACAAATAAATAAATGAAAGAAAAAGAAAACAGTGCCACAGTCATCTGTCATGCTTGAAATACTTCACGTTGCGTGCTATCTTCTGCTCAAGTATTGGCACTGCCGATCACTAACGCTTCACCGGAAGATGCAGACGGAACAAGCGTTGTTACAACATTGATGCCCTGTTACAACATTGATGCCCGCATTCTTGGCACTGGCACAGTTATTTCAACAAACATGAGACGATGCCAGTTAAACATACCGGTTGAGAATGGTGCGACTGCAAAGCCAACAAATGCCGGTTTTCGAAAACGCTGTTTGTCACGGTGAATGTACTGTTCTCGCGCGATTTCTTTTTCTGCTATGAAATCCACTATATTTAGCAATAGACTGCTTCGATATTAATCATTTGCGCCATCATCTGTGTGTGTAGGGGTTCTTTTGTTTAGCGCCGAATTACACGCCTCCAATTTTTTGAGGGCAGAAATTCTCATGTCTGGAACCATCGAGAAACGTTCGCACTTCGCTGGTGCTTCAGATCTCAAAGGAGCCGACATGTTCATCGTCTTCATATCCGTGATTTGAATATTCAAGAACTCGTAAGTACGCGCATTTCCTGTTGTATCCCCGTTTTCGGCTCTTAACTCGAAGAAGGATCTTGGGCCCCTGCGCCAACAGCAACAGCTGAACGGAAGCCTAAGCTCCTCTGTGTACGCAACGCATATTCTCCTCTACGGTAGCAAAGGGGAAGTCGTTAGAGCAATTAGCGAACCCGCTGAAACCGAGATGTCCATAAATAAGAGCACCGAGCCGATGGGAAAGCGAAACTTGACCGCCACGACTTCCACTAGCCGCTGTTTTCCAACATAGCGCAGGCTGAGTGTAGGAGACCTTGAGCTCGTACTGCTGCTGCTGCCGCTGGAAAGCAGACACACAGATTTCACGCACAGGCCCACTGGCGTCTCCGGCAATGAGCGTCATAAAGCTGTCAACGCAGCGTCGAAAACGGAAACGCCGAAGGTGCAGTAGTAGATCTGCGAAAGAGAGACCCCTTTTAGGAAAGCAAGCTACAGAAAAGGGGTGGGGGGGGGGGGGGGGGGTGGAAGCCACGATAGCCAGGCAGCGAGAAGCACCAGCAGCAGCAAGAGCAGAAGCGGCGTCTACCTCGAGTTGAGCGCCCGCCCGACAAGCGGACAGCTGCAGCGGCATCAGGCACGTGACGTGGAAAGATCACGTTCATTTGGAGCGCAATGGCAGAAACAATGCCCCCCGCGGGCACCGAAGGCTGCTGCCGACGTGATAGCCGCGGTGCGAGGGGGGGGGGGGGGGGAGGTATCAGGTCGTGTATAATCCCTCCGCGGTAGTACTAGTGTCTTGCCTCGAAGCCAGGGCGCGCTGTAGCGCGCGAGCGCGAGTGGCGTATATATAAGGGAGGCGTATTTCGAGAGGCCATTAAAAAGCCATTACGGCGCTTTTATGGCGACTCATCGATCCGATCTCTCCCGGCGGAAATCTTTTCCACGGGCGATAAAAATCAGCCTCCCCCTTTCTCTCGCTAGAACAGCGACGCTGCCGGTGGCGGCGACAAACGCGCGCGCGCGCCGCTCGAAGAGGAAGAAAAAAGGGGGGAAGAGGAGAGCGGCGAGGCTTTGCCGGAGTGGCTGTAACTTAATCTCGGATTCCTGCGAAGAACCGAAGCGGGATTTCACGCAGGAAGCAGGCACCGTAATCTGAATGAACGAGGCGCCGTAAAACGAATTCCGCCGCGCTCTGCTTTTCTCTCGTTCCGAGAGAGAAAGAAAGAAAGAAGGCAGAGAGAAGAAAAAAAAGGAAGGAGCGGCGGTGCTGAACGGGTGCAGAAACGATCTCCGATATGGACTGTCGATGGACCGCTGGGATGCATGCGCCTCGGCGAAGGCCGCGATAAGGCGGCGTCTCGGCGTGCACGCATTTGCTGCTCTTGTCTGCATACGCGCACTGCGCGCGGAGCCAGCTAGGACGATGTCGCCGTTCATTCTGCTTTGATCGCGTGCGAGCTGCCGCCAGATTCGGAACAAAAGAAGATGAAGGAGAAGAAAGGTTAGAATAGGCCCGCGCTATCAGCACAACGAGAATAGTAGCTAAAGAGGTGAAAACCAGAAGCCAGTTACGCACATGTCCTATCCTAACTGCATTTCATAATGGATTCTTGGCACGCTTGTACGTGCAGTTCTAAAATGCGTAAGCCTGCCTGCGGTCTTCACTCACTAACACACGCTTTGGCAGTTAATGTCCTTGCTGCAAGTGCACTGAGCACAGGCGAACTGCACAGCCGTCAGTACTATCAAACTAACTGCCCGCTTACGTGTCGCCATGACAGCGATAAACAACTTGCCCCTCGCCGTTTCAGTGAAATGGACCTGCTAGCAGTCGCTCGCCATAGATGTGCCTTTAGTCGAAATGTCCATACCTCCTTTCCGACGGCAGCTTCGAAAGACAAACTACGTTGTTAAGGAACGCACTGCCAGTAATCGATAGCGTCCATCTGCACTTCGGAGCCCAAACGGTCGTCGTGAAGATATCGCTTGACGCTCCAAGAAGACAAGCTAACAAAGACCCCATCGAGGCACCCCTCCACGGCCCCGAGAGAGAGAGAGAGAGACTCCTCAATGGCTACTTGGGGCCGAAAATTATGCATGAATACTTGGCGCAGGCCATTCCCGTGAGCCTTCACTGCGCCCTCCCACATTTCCTGGGGACCAATTCCCGAAAAGAGGACTGAGGGGGGCCCCTAGGGGGGCCGGCACCCCGTATGCAGATTTCGGGGCGCACACGGTCCAGCTCGCCTCTCCCCTCTTCCCAAGCCGGGTTCCCTCTCTCCAACGATTCCCACGCCTCATGCAGCTCTCCCAGCGAACGCTTTCTTCCTTTCCCAAACTTCTGCCCGCCGCCACCTCTCCCCAAAAGACATTCGTCACGTCAAGCTGTACGTCTTTCTGTTTACCTTTTCCCCCTCCGTGCTCTTTCCTTTTCAAACCGCCCTCCTTTCCCGTTCCCTTCCTTTCACTCAGTCTGCGCCTTCGGGAACTCTGAGCTGTCCTGCAGCATTCGATTCGCACCCGGCACTTTTTCTGGTGCTCAAGGCAAAGCGAGAGCCCGTTTTCCTTCCGTTTCACACGCGCGCTCTCTCAAGGCAAGAGCGCGCACACTTTCACAAACAGATACATTGAACGTCGCGGGAACGCTGCTTCTGAAGACCGACCGTGCCTTTGGGAAAGAAAATAGAACGGTCCCAGAAAACGAAAAGAAAAAAAGAGCCATCGCTCGAGAAAAGAGGCGAGCGGGAGCGTCGTCAACCCCCCCGCCTTCCCCCCCTCTGCTTTCCTTTGCCAACACTGCACGCCTGCCTCAAAACCCCAGCGGCGACGGCCGGTGTTCTAAGCCCCACGTCGCACGTTAGGCCCGCCAAAGCGAGTGCTGCTGCTTGTTTGGGGCTCCCCTGCGTCGAATAAGAACAAAAATAAACACTCCTTCTAAAGCCAAAAGCGCTCATTCAATGCACGCGAGGGATCCTTTTCGCGCCCCCCCCCCCCCCCCCCCCAAAAAAAAAAAAAATGTGACGCGGCGGCGCTATAGGGCCGCTTCGCTATTCCTTTTTGTTCCTGTTTTATACGATACAGAGTTACGCAGGAGGTTTCTTTTCCCTTTCTTACGCCGATATTTCTGGAGTCTTGCTCTCTTCCAGTCTCCTTGGCGTCTCTCGCGATTCGGGCTTTGCTCTTTTCATTTCCCCGTCCGTTGCCGAATCAACCATGGCAGTCTCCACCCCTAGCGGCTGCGAAGGGAAACCGCCAGAAAAAGCGCAGCGACCTGAGGCCTATATACAGAGTCGGATTAGTTGCATGCAGCGCGCGACAATCCTAAGCCGAGGCGGTAGGCTAGTCTTGGAAGAACAACGCGAAGAAGCACTTCGCCAATCAGGCGCACCTCACACTATATGCTTCGACGGGCGCAGTTGCCTGCAATAATCGTACGCTGGCCTCTTCATGTGGTTTCGCGACTTTTTGATATTGAGCGTGCATGAGTGAGTGTTCCAGCGCGTGTTATCATGCGCACGCGCTAACTCCGGCTACGGACGGTGCTGTGACTCAGTGAAACGAAGGAAATTGGTGATCGCTATATGGCAGACAATTTTTTTTAGTGTTTCACTTTGCGTGCGAGAGCCGTGGCTGGAAGGCGTAAGAAGGATAGCCTCAATAATTTCACGCACAAATTGCAACTTTCGAAATTCTGAGCGCCAGAACGCACTCACGCGGTGAAGCTAGGATAGACAGGGTCTCAATGAAGGACCATTTCACTGAGCGTAGATTGCGAGGAGTTGCTTCCGAAGGTCAGTTCCCGCCGCAATGCACGGAATATATCTGAGGGGGGAAATGAGTGCCAGTAGATTGCCACAGATAGAAAGAAGCGCGAGGCGAAAAAACACACGCTAGTTCAGTTCTTTCTCTCCCCTTCTTTTCTTTCCAGAATCTGCCGGCGAGCCAGGCCGCAGCAGGGTACTCGGCGGGAACAGTGATGGGGGCCTATAGGCGCGGGGGATCCAAATAAGAAGCAGAAAAAGGAGCCGGCTTCAAGCCGTGGTGCCACACGCGTAGCGATCCAAAACACGGTTCTGTCTGCTCATACCCCTCGCCTCTTCCTTCTCTCCAACCACCCTCCTCCTCGTCTCCTCCTCGTTACCTTCTTTCTTTTGTTCCTTTCACCGCCAGTCTATACATCCCTCCCTCTCCCCCCGGCCGTCCGCCCACGACAGAGCTCGCAGTAATCGTAAAATATGAGCGCCGCGGAAGAGGGGGAAATTGATTCGGAGAGGATGGAGGGCATGGAGAAATGGAGCGAAAAAGAAAATCGCACCAAGGCGGTGGGGAAACAAAAAGAAAGGGGAAACGTGAGATGACGAAGACAACCCAGGCAGAGTCATAGGAGTAGCGAGGAAAGACTAGAAATTAGGAAAGCCCCCCCCCCCCCCCCCCCCAACACACACACTCCAGCAACTTCCCTCTCTCGGTCTCTCATCTTGGTGCGAGATGAAACGAATACAATCACGCTGCACGTGTTGTATCTACGGAGGGAGGTACACTAAACGTAGGTAAAATAGAGCGTGTAAGAGTGGTGGTATAGATACGACAACACTGAGACAAGCTCATATAGGATGAAATAGCCGAGTATACACGTGCTGCGATAAAAACGGCAGCTTTGGTTGCACAGGACAACGCGAGGTCCATCACGGTGGCCATTTCATCTTGCATATAGTACCGCGAGGACATTGCTTTCACTTTCTGTGCTCCCGGTTGAAACTACATGAGTCTCCGAGGAACCGACGTCTCGCCGTCGACGCACTGCAACTTTTGCCGCTCAAGTTCCGTACTGCATGAAAATGCCTTCTAAAATGCTTGAGAGCGCAAAAATCGTCAAATCGAAACGGCGAAATCTTTAAATCTTTACATCGAAATCGTCCCCGGCACGTGCTCTACGGAATGCACAGAAAGTGTCAAATCACCTCTTCACACA